>NW_027620532.1:0-50000 GCF_964198595.1 Lampetra fluviatilis | reverse complement strand
GATGGATTCTGGATTTCTTCCACGGGCCACCGGATCCCACAGTGTAGAGAAGGGTCCGAGGTAAAACCCGTGGCGGATTTCATTGAGTTGGTGGTGGTGGGGGGGGGGAATGGAGCCTGGAGTCACATAACGGGAAACTGCTACGGGGGCGGTGGAGGAAAGAAGGGTCGGAGGTAAAACCCGGGGCGGCATCCCTGGAGTTAATGATGGGTACGGATGGAGCCTGCAGTCAACATTACTGGAGGGAGGGGAGCTGCTACGACAGCGACGTTGGAGGTAAAACCCGGGGCGGATTCCTCGAGTTAGCACTGGGCACGGATGGAGCCTGGAGTCCACATAACGGAAGGGGGGCTGCTACGACAGCGACGTCGGAGGTAAAACCCGGGGCGGATTCCTCGAGTTAGCACTGGGCACTGATGGAGCCTGGAGTCAACGGATGGGAAGCCTGCTACGACAGCGACGTCGGAGGTAAAACCCGGGGCGGATTCCTGGAGTTAACGATGGGTACGGATGGAGCCTGGAGTCAACATAACGGAAAGGGGGGCTGCTACGACAGCGACGTCGGAGGTAAAACCCGGGGCGGATTCCCGGAGTTAGCACTGGGCACGGATGGAGCCTGGAGTCAACATAACGGAAAGGGGGCTGCTACGACAGCGACGTCGGAGGTAAAACCCGGGGCGGACTCCCGGAGTTAACGATGGGTACGGATGGAGCCTGGAGTCAACATAACGGAAAGGGGGCTGCTACGACAGCGACGTCGGAGGTAAAACCCGGGGCGGATTCCCGGAGTTAACGATGGGTACGGATGGAGCCTGGAGTCAACATAACGGAAGGGGGGCTGCTACGACAGCGACGTCGGAGGTAAAACCCGGGGCGGATTCCCGGAGTTAGCACTGGGCACGGATGGAGCCTGGAGTCAACATAACGGAGGCTGAACCCCGCGAAAGCGACGGAGATTTACTGGGGGGGTGATGCGAACGGCTGCCGTTGTGTGTTGAGGAGTGTCGAGTTAAAATAAATATAAAGTTGAGGGGGGAGAAGTCGCCTCGAAGTCGCCGGGAAAGTCGCCCGCAACTCGTAGCTGCGGTGGACGAGGAGGAGGTGGACGAGGAGGTGGACGAGGAGGTGGAGGAGGAGGTTGAGGAGGAGGCCGTAGGGGAGGCGATCTGACGAGAAGGCGTTGGGGTTGGGAGGAGGGTGGTGGTGGAAGTTGCTTCAAGAGTTGAGGTAAAGTTGCTTCAAGAGTGGGGGGGGGGGGGGTAAAGTTGCCTCGGTTATAGTAAAGTTGCCTTAGAGTTGGGGGGTAAAGTTGCTTCAAGAATTGTTGGATAAAGTTTCTTCAAAAGTTGAGGTAAAGTTGCCTCAGAGTTGGGTAAAGTTGCCTTAGAGTTGGGTAAAGTTGCCTCAGAGTTGGGTAAAGTTGCCTCAGAGTTGGGGGATAAAGTTGCTTCAAGAGTTGGGGGGTAAAGTTGCTTCAAGAATTGTTGGATAAAGTTTCTTCAAAACTTGAGGTAAAGTTGCCTCAGAGTTGGGTAAAGTTGCCTCAGAGTTGGGGGGGGGGGTAAAGTTGCCTCGGTTATAGTAAAGTTGCCTTAGAGTTGGGGGGTAAAGTTGCTTCAAGAATTGTTGGATAAAGTTACTTCAAAAATATAGGTAAAGTTGCCTCAGAGTTGGGTAAAGTTGCCTCAGAGTTGGGGGGTAAAGTTGCTTCAAGAGTTGGGGGGGGGGGGGTAAAGTTGCCTCGGTTATAGTAAAGTTGCCTTAGAGTTGGGGGATAAAGTTGCTTCAAGAATTGTTGGATAAAGTTTGTTCAAAAGTTGAGGTAAAGTTGCCTCGGTTATAGTAAAGTTGCCTTAGAGTTGGGGGGTAAAGTTGCTTCAAGAATTGTTGGATAAAGTTTCTTCAAAAGTTGAGGTAAAGTTGCCTCAGATTTGGGTAAAGTTGCCTCAGAGTTGGGGGGTAAAGTTGCTTCAAGAATTGTTGGATAAAGTTTATTCAAAACTTGAGGTAAAGTTGCCTCAGAGTTGAGGGGGTAAAGTTGCTTCAAGAGTTGGGGGGTAAAGTTGCTTCAAGAGTTGGGGGGGGGGTAAAGTTGCCTCGGTTATAGTAAAGTTGCCTTAGAGTTGGGGGGTAAAGTTGCTTCAAGAATTGTTGGATAAAGTTTCTTCAAAAGTTGAGGTAAAGTTGCCTCAGATTTGGGTAAAGCTGCCTTAGAGTTGGGGGGTAAAGTTGCTTCAAGAATTGTTGGATAAAGATTCTTCAAAACTTGAGGTAAAGTTGCCTCAGAGTTGGGTAAAGTTGCCTCAGAGTTGGGGGATAAAGTTGCTTCAAGAGTTGGGGGGGGGGGGTAAATTTGCCTCGGTTACAGAAAGTTGCCTTAGAGTTGGGGGGTAAAGTTGCTTCAAGAGTTGTTGGATAAAGTTACTTCAAAACTTGAGGTAAAGTTGCCTCAGAGTTGAGGGGGTAAAGTTGCTTCAAGAGTTGGGGTGGGGCGGTAAAGTTGCCTCGGTTATAGTAAAGTTGCCTTAGAGTTGGGGGGTAAAGTTGCTTCAAGAATTGTTGGATAAAGTTTCTTCAAAACTTGAGGTAAAGTTCCCTCAGAGTTGGGTAAAGTTGCCTCAGAGTTGGGTAAAGTTGCCTCAGAGTTGGGTAAAGTTGCCTCAGAGTTGGGTAAAGTTGCCTCAGAGTTGGGTAAAGTTGCCTCAGAGTTGGGGGGTAAAGTTGCTTCAAGAGTTGGGGGGGGGGGTAAAGTTGCCTCGGTTATAGTAAAGTTGCCTTAGAGTTGGGGGATAAAGTTGCTTCAAAACTTGAGGTAAAGTTTCCTCAGAGTTGAAGGGGGGTAAAGTTGCCTCGGAGTTTGGGGGGTGGTGGGGGAGGTAAAGTTGCCTCGGTTATAGTAAAGTTGCCTCGGAGTTTGGGGGATAAAGTTGCCTCAGAGTTGTGGGTGGTTAAAGTTGCCTCATAGTTGGGGGATAAAGTTGCTTCAAGAGTTGGGGGCGGGAGGGTAAAGTTGCCTCGGTTATAGTAAAGTTGCCTTAGAGTTGGGGGGTAAAGTTGCTTCAAGAGTTGTTGGATAAAGTTACTTCAAAACTTGAGGTAAAGTTGCCTCAGATTTGGGTAAAGTTGCCTCAGAGTTGGGTAAAGTTGCCTCAGAGTTGGGTAAAGTTGCCTTAGAGTTGGGGGGTAAAGTTGCTTCAAGAGTTGTTGGATAACGTTTGTTCAAAACTTGAGGTAAAGTTGCCTCAGAGTTGGGTAAAGTTGCTACAAGAGTTGGGGGGTAAAGTTGCTTCAATAGTTGGGGGGGGGGGTGAAGTTGCCTCGGTTATAGTAAAGTTGCCTGAGAGTTGGGGGATAAAGTTGCTTCAAGAGTTGTTGGATAAAGTTACTTCAAAAGTTGAGGTAAAGTTGCCTCAGAGTTGGGGGATAAAGTTGCCTCAGAGTTGGGGGGTAAAGTTGCCTCAGAGTTGTGGGTGGTTAAAGTTGCCTCATAGTTGGGGAATAAAGTTGCTTCAAGAGTTGGAGGGGGGGGGTAAAGTTGCCTCAGTTACAGTAAAGTTGCCTTAGAGTTGGGGGATAAAGTTGCTTCAAGAATTGTTAGATAAAGTTACTTCAAAACTTGAGGTAAAGTTGCCTCAGAGTTGGGTAAAGTTGCCTTAGAGTTGGGGGAAAAAGTTGCTTCAAGAATTGTTAGATGAAGTTACTTCAAAAGTTTAGGTAAAGTTGCCTTAGAGTTGGGGGGTAAAGTTGCCTCAGAGTTGGGGGGTAAAGTTGCTTCAAGAGTTGGGGGGTAAAGTTACTTCAAAAGTTGAGGTAAAGTTGCTTCAAGAGTTGGGGGGGGGGGGTAAAGTTGCCTCGGTTACAGTAAAGTTGCCTTAGAGTTGGGGGGTAAAGTTGCTTCAAGAATTGTTGGATAAAGTTACTTCAAAAGTTGAGGTAAAGTTGCCTCAGAGTTGAGGGGGTAAAGTTGCCTCAGAGTTGGGTAAAGTTGCTTCAAAAGTTGAGGTAAAGTTGCCCTCAGAGTAGGGGGGTGGGGAAGGTCGCCTCAGATTTTGGATAAAGTTGTCTCAGATTTTGGATGAAGTTGCCTTAAAGTTGAGGTAAAGTTGCCTCGTAGTACGGGTAAAGTTCCCTCAGATATTGGATAATGTTGCCTCAAGAGTTTAGGAAAAGTTGCCTCAGATTTGAGGTAAAGTTGCCTCAGAGTTGGGGGGTAAAGTTGCTTCAAGAATTGTTGGATAAAGTTTCTTCAAAACTTGAGGTAAAGTTGCCTCAGAGTTGAGGGGGTAAAGTTGCTTCAAGAGTTGGGGGGTAAAGTTGCTTCAAGAGTTGGGGGGGGGTAAAGTTGCCTCGGTTATAGTAAAGTTGCCTTAGAGTTGGGGGGTAAAGTTGCTTCAAGAATTGTTGGATAAAGTTTCTTCAAAAGTTGAGGTAAAGTTGCCTCAGATTTGGGTAAAGTTGCCTCAGAGTTGGGGGGTAAAGTTGCTTCAAGAATTGTTGGATGAAGTTTGTTCAAAACTTGAGGTAAAGTTGCCTCAGAGTTGAGGGGGTAAAGTTGCTTCAAGAGTTGGGGGGTAAAGTTGCTTCAAGAGTTGGGGGGGGGTAAAGTTGCCTCGGTTATAGTAAAGTTGCCTTAGAGTTGGGGGGTAAAGTTGCTTCAAGAATTGTTGGATAAAGTTTCTTCAAAAGTTGAGGTAAAGTTGCCTCAGATTTGGGTAAAGTTGCCTCAGAGTTGGGGGGTAAAGTTGCTTCAAGAATTGTTGGATAAAGTTTGTTCAAAACTTGAGGTAAAGTTGCCTCAGAGTTGGGTAAAGTTGCCTCAGAGTTGGGGGATAAAGTTGCTTCAAGAGTTGGGGGGGGGGGGGGGGTAAATTTGCCTCGGTTACAGAAAGTTGCCTTAGAGTTGGGGGGTAAAGTTGCTTCAAGAATTGTTGGATAAAGTTTCTTCAAAACTTGAGGTAAAGTTGCCTCAGAGTTGAGGGGGTAAAGTTGCTTCAAGAGTTGGGGGGTAAAGTTGCTTCAAGAGTTGGGGGGGGGGGTAAAGTTGCCTCGGTTATAGTAAAGTTGCCTTAGAGTTGGGGGGTAAAGTTGCTTCAAGAATTGTTGGATAAAGTTTCTTCAAAAGTTGAGGTAAAGTTGCCTCAGATTTGGGTAAAGTTGCCTCAGAGTTGGGGGGTAAAGTTGCTTCAAGAATTGTTGGATAAAGTTTGTTCAAAACTTGAGGTAAAGTTGCCTCAGAGTTGAGGGGGTAAAGTTGCTTCAAGAGTTGGGGGGTAAAGTTGCTTCAAGAGTTGGGGGGGGGTAAAGTTGCCTCGGTTATAGTAAAGTTGCCTTAGAGTTGGGGGGTAAAGTTGCTTCAAGAATTGTTGGATAAAGTTTCTTCAAAAGTTGAGGTAAAGTTGCCTCAGATTTGGGTAAAGTTGCCTCAGAGTTGGGGGGTAAAGTTGCTTCAAGAATTGTTGGATAAAGTTTGTTCAAAACTTGAGGTAAAGTTGCCTCAGAGTTGGGTAAAGTTGCCTCAGAGTTGGGGGATAAAGTTGCTTCAAGAGTTGGGGGGGGGGTAAATTTGCCTCGGTTACAGAAAGTTGCCTTAGAGTTGGGGGGTAAAGTTGCTTCAAGAGTTGTTGGATAAAGTTACTTCAAAACTTGAGGTAAAGTTGCCTCAGAGTTGAGGGTGTAAAGTTGCTTCAAGAGTTGGGGTGGGGCGGTAAAGTTGCCTCGGTTATAGTAAAGTTGCCTTAGAGTTGGGGGGTAAAGTTGCTTCAAGAATTGTTGGATAAAGTTTCTTCAAAACTTGAGGTAAAGTTCCCTCAGAGTTGGGTAAAGTTGCCTCAGAGTTGGGTAAAGTTGCCTCAGAGTTGGGTAAAGTTGCCTCAGAGTTGGGTAAAGTTGCCTCAGAGTTGGGTAAAGTTGCCTCAGAGTTGGGGGGTAAAGTTGCTTCAAGAGTTGGGGGGGGGGGGGTAAAGTTGCCTCGGTTATAGTAAAGTTGCCTTAGAGTTGGGGGGTAAAGTTACTTCAAGAATTGTTGGATAAAGTTTCTTCAAAACTTGAGGTAAAGTTGCCTCAGAGTTGAGGGGGTAAAGTTGCCTTAGAGTTGGGTAAAGTTGCCTCAGAGTTGGGGGGTAAAGTTGCTTCAAGAGTTGGGGGGGGGGGGTAAAGTTGCCTCGGTTATAGTAAAGTTGCCTTAGAGTTGGGGGGTAAAGTTGCTTCAAGAATTGTTGGATAAAGTTTCTTCAAAACTTGAGGTAAAGTTGCCTCAGAGTTGGGGGATAAAGTTGCTTCAAGAGTTGGGGGGGGGGGGGGTAAAGTTGCCTCGGTTATAGTAAAGTTGCCTTAGAGTTGGGGGGTAAAGTTACTTCAAGAATTGTTGGATAAAGTTTCTTCAAAACTTGAGGTAAAGTTGCCTCAGAGTTGAGGGGGTAAAGTTGCTTCAAGAGTTGGGGGATAAAGTTGCTTCAAGAGTTGGGGGGGGGGGTAAAGTTGCCTCGGTTATAGTAAAGTTGCCTTAGAGTTGGGGGGTAAAGTTACTTCAAGAATTGTTGGATAAAGTTTCTTCAAAACTTGAGGTAAAGTTCCCTCAGAGTTGGGTAAAGTTGCCTTAGAGTTGGGTAAAGTTGCCTCAGAGTTGGGGGATAAAGTTGCTTCAAGAGTTGGGGGGGGGGGGTAAAGTTGCCTCGGTTATAGTAAAGTTGCCTTAGAGTTGGGGGGTAAAGTTATTTCAAGAATTGTTGGATAAAGTTTCTTCAAAACTTGAGGTAAAGTTCCCTCAGAGTTGGGTAAAGTTGCCTCAGAGTTGGGTAAAGTTGCCTCAGAGTTGGGTAAAGTTGCCTCAGAGTTGGGTAAAGTTGCCTCAGAGTTGGGTAAAGTTGCCTCAGAGTTGGGGGGTAAAGTTGCTTCAAGAGTTGGGGGGGGGCGGTAAAGTTGCCTCGGTTATAGTAAAGTTGCCTTAGAGTTGGGGGATAAAGTTGCTTCAAAACTTGAGGTAAAGTTGCCTCAGAGTTGAAGGGGGGTAAAGTTGCCTCGGAGTTTGGGGGGTGGTGGGGGAGGTAAAGTTGCCTCGGTTATAGTAAAGTTGCCTTAGAGTTGGGGGATAAAGTTGCTTCAAAACTTGAGGTAAAGTTTCCTCAGAGTTGAAGGGGGGTAAAGTTGCCTCGGAGTTTGGGGGGTGGTGGGGGAGGTAAAGTTGCCTCGGTTATAGTAAAGTTGCCTCGGAGTTTGGGGGATAAAGTTGCCTCAGAGTTGTGGGTGGTTAAAGTTGCCTCATAGTTGGGGGATAAAGTTGCTTCAAGAGTTGGGGGCGGGAGGGTAAAGTTGCCTCGGTTATAGTAAAGTTGCCTTAGAGTTGGGGGGTAAAGTTGCTTCAAGAGTTGTTGGATAAAGTTACTTCAAAACTTGAGGTAAAGTTGCCTCAGAGTTGGGTAAAGTTGCCTCAGAGTTGGGTAAAGTTGCCTTAGAGTTGGGGGGTAAAGTTGCTTCAAGAGTTGTTGGATAAAGTTTGTTCAAAACTTGAGGTAAAGTTGCCTCAGAGTTGAGGGGGTAAAGTTGCTACAAGAGTTGGGGGGTAAAGTTGCTTCAATAGTTGGGGGGGGGGGTGAAGTTGCCTCGGTTATAGTAAAGTTGCCTGAGAGTTGGGGGATAAAGTTGCTTCAAGAGTTGTTGGATAAAGTTACTTCAAAAGTTGAGGTAAAGTTGCCTCAGAGTTGGGGGATAAAGTTGCCTCAGAGTTGGGGGGTAAAGTTGCCTCAGAGTTGTGGGTGGTTAAAGTTGCCTCATAGTTGGGGAATAAAGTTGCTTCAAGAGTTGGAGGGGGGGGGGGTAAAGTTGCCTCAGTTACAGTAAAGTTGCCTTAGAGTTGGGGGATAAAGTTGCTTCAAGAATTGTTAGATAAAGTTACTTCAAAACTTGAGGTAAAGTTGCCTCAGAGTTGGGTAAAGTTGCCTTAGAGTTGGGGGAAAAAGTTGCTTCAAGAATTGTTAGATGAAGTTACTTCAAAAGTTTAGGTAAAGTTGCCTTAGAGTTGGGGGGTAAAGTTGCCTCAGAGTTGGGGGGTAAAGTTGCTTCAAGAGTTGGGGGGTAAAGTTACTTCAAAAGTTGAGGTAAAGTTGCTTCAAGAGTTGGGGGGGGGGTAAAGTTGCCTCGGTTACAGTAAAGTTGCCTTAGAGTTGGGGGGTAAAGTTGCTTCAAGAATTGTTGGATAAAGTTACTTCAAAAGTTGAGGTAAAGTTGCCTCAGAGTTGAGGGGGTAAAGTTGCCTCAGAGTTGGGTAAAGTTGCTTCAAAAGTTGAGGTAAAGTTGCCCTCAGAGTAGGGGGGTGGGGAAAGTCGCCTCAGATTTTGGATAAAGTTGTCTCAGATTTTGGATGAAGTTGCCTTAAAGTTGAGATAAAGTTGCCTCGTAGTACGGGTAAAGTTCCCTCAGATATTGGATAATGTTGCCTCAAGAGTTTAGGAAAAGTTGCCTCAGATTTGAGGTAAAGTTGCCTCAGAGTTGAGGAAAAGTTGCCTCAGATTTGAGGTAAAGTTGCCTCAGAGTTGAGGTAAAGTTGCCTCAGATTTTGTATAAAGTTGCCTAAAATTTTGAAAACAGTTCCTCAGAGTTGAGATAAAGTTGCCTCAGAGTTGAGGTAAAGTTTCCTAAATTTTTGAAAACAGTTCCTCAGAGTTGAGGTAAAGTTGCCTCAGAGTTGAGGTAAAGTTGCCTCAGATATTGGATATTGTCTCAGAGTTGAAGTAATGTTGCCTCAGATTTGGCTGAAGTTGCCTCAGAGTTGAGGTAAAATTGCCTCAGATTTTGGATATTGTCTCAAAGTTGAGGTAAAGTTGCCTCAAAGTTGACGTAAAGTTGCCTCAAAGTTGACGTAAAGTTGCCTCAAAGTTGATGTAAAGTTGCCTCAGAGTTGATGTAAAGTTGCCTCAGAGTTGACGTAAAGTTGCCTCAAAGTTGACGTAAAGTTGCCTCAAAGTTGACGTAAAGTTGCCTCAAAGTTGATGTAAAGTTGCCTCAGAGTTGATGTAAAGTTGCCTCAGAGTTGACGTAAAGTTGCCTCAAAGTTGACGTAAAGTTGCCTCAAAGTTGACGTAAAGTTGCCTCAAAGTTGATGTAAAGTTGCCTCAGAGTTGATGTAAAGTTGCCTCAAAGTTGACGTAAAGTTGCCTCAAAGTTGACGTAAAGTTGCCTCAAAGTTGACGTAAAGTTGCCTCAAAGTTGATGTAAAGTTGCCTCAGAGTTGACGTAAAGTTGACGTAAAGTTGCCTCAAAGTTGATGTAAAGTTGCCTCAGAGTTGAGTTGACGTTGTGGTTGTTGTTGTTGTTGTTGTTTTTGGCGGGAGAATGAGGAGTTGAGAATCGGGGATCCGCGATGGCTCCGGATCCCCGGCTGCTGCTGCTGCCCCTGCTGCTCCTGCTGCTGCCCCTGAGAGAGGGGACCCTGAGAGAGGGGGTCCCAAGAGAGGGGGTCCTGAGAGAGGGGACCCTGAGAGAGGGGACCCTGGCAGAGGGGACCCTGACTGAGGGGGTCCTGAGGGAGGGGGTCCTGAGAGAGGGGACCCTGGCAGAGGGGACCCTGAGTGAGGGGGTCCTGGCAGAGGGGGTCCACAGAGAGGGGGTCCACAGAGAGGGGGTCCTGGCAGAGGGGGTTCACAGAGAGGGGGTCCACAGAGAGGGGGTCCTGGCAGAGGGGGTTCACAGAGAGGGGGTCCTGGAAGAGGGGGTCCTGAGAGAGGGGGTCCACAGAGAGGGGGTCCTGACAGAGGGGGTTCACAGTGAGGGGGTCCACAGTGAGGGGGTCCTGACTGAGGGGGTCCTGACAGAGGGGGTTCACAGTGAGGGGGTTCACAGTGAGGGGGTTCACAGTGAGGGGGTTCACAGAGAGGGGGTTCACAGTGAGGGGGTTCACACAGAGGGGGTTCACAGAGAGGGGGTCCACAGTGAGGGGGTCCGAAGGGAGCGGAGGGGTCTGGACCCCACGGCAGCCCCTGGACTCAAACCGGGCGGCCGGAACGTCTGCAGCATCTCGGGGTGAGACCATCACCACCATCACCACCATCACCATCATCACCATCAACACCATCAACATCATCATCACCATCATCACCATCAACATCATCATCATCACCATCAACACCATCAACATCACCATCACTATCATCACCACCATCACCATCATTACCATCAACATCACCATCACTATCATCACCACCATCACCATCATCACCATCAACATCACCATCACTATCATCACCATCATCACCATCATCACCATCAACATCACCATCACTATCATCATCACCATCACCATCAACATCACCATCACTATCAACACTAACACCATCATCAACATCACCATCACTATCATCATCACTAACACCATCATCACCATTATCACCATCAACACCATCAACATCACCATCACTATCATCACCACCATCACCATCATTACCATCAACATCACCATCACTATCATCACCACCATCACCATCATCACCATCAACATCACCATCACTATCATCACCATCATCACCATCATCACCATCAACATCACCATCACTATCATCATCACCATCACCATCAACATCACCATCACTATCAACACTAACACCATCATCAACATCACCATCACTATCATCATCACTAACACCATCATCACCATTATCACCATCAACACCATCAACATCACCATCACTATCATCACCACCATCACCATCATCACCATCAACATCACCATCACTATCAACACCACCATCACCATCATCACCATCAACATCACCATCACTATCATCACCACCATCACCATCATCACCATCAACATCACCATCACTATCATCACCATCATCACCATCAACACCATCAACATCACCATCACTATCATCACCACCAACACCATCATCACCATCAACACTAACATCACCATCACCATCATCACCATCAACACCATCATCACCATCAACATCACTAACACCATCATCACCACTAACATCACCACTAACATCATCACCATCACCATTAACACCATCACTACCATCACCACCATCACTACTAACATCACCACCATCACTACCATCACCACCATCACTACTAACATCACCACCATCACCACCATCATCACTAACATCATCACCACCATCACTAACACCATCAACACTAACATCACTAACATCAACATCATCACCATTAACACCATCACTACCATCACCACCATCACTACTAACATCACCACCATCACCACCATCACTACTAACATCACTAACACCATCACTATCATCACTAACACCATCACTAACATCACCACTAACATCATCATCACTAACATCACCACTAACATCAACACCATCATCACTAACACCATCACTAACACCACTAACATCACCACCATCAACACTAACACCATCATCACCATCATCACCATCATCACCATCATCACCATCACCACCATCAACACTAACATCACTAACACCATCACTAACATCACTAACACCATCACTAACATCACCACTAACATCATCATCACTAACATCACCACTAACATCAACACCATCATCACTAACACCATCACTAACACCACTAACATCACCACCATCAACACTAACACCATCATCACCATCATCACCATCATCACCATCATCACCATCACCACCATCAACACTAACATCACTAACACCATCACTAACATCACTAACACCATCACTAACATCACCACTAACATCATCATCACTAACATCACCACTAACATCAACACCATCATCACTAACACCATCACTAACACCACTAACATCACCACCATCAACACTAACACCATCATCACCATCATCACCATCATCACCATCACTAACATCAACACCACCATCATCACCACCATCACTAACACCATCACCACTAACATCAACACTAACACCATCACTAACATCAACACCATCATCACTAACATCACCACTAACAACACCATCAACATCACTAACATCACCATCACCACCATCACCACTAACATCATCACTAACATCACCATCACCACCATCAACACCATCATCATCACTAACATCAACACCATCAACATCACTAACATCACCATCACCATCATCACTAACATCATCACTAACATCATCACTAACATCACCATCACCACCATCACTAACACCATCACTAACATCATCACTAACATCATCACTAACATCACCATCACCACCATCACTAACATCATCACTAACATCATCACTAACATCACCATCACCACCATCACTAACACCATCACTAACACCATCACTAACACCATCACTAACATCAACACCATCATCACTAACATCATCACTAACAACACCATCAACATCACTAACATCACCATCACCATCATCACTAACATCATCACTAACATCATCACTAACATCACCATCACCACCATCACTAACACCATCACTAACACCATCACTAACACCATCACTAACATCAACACCATCATCACTAACATCATCACTAACAACACCATCAACATCACTAACATCACCATCACCACCATCACTAACATCATCACTAGCATCACCATCACCACCATCACTAACACCATCACTACCATCACTACCATCACCACCATCAACACTAACACCATCATCACCATCATCACCATCACTAACAACACCATCAACATCACTAACATCAACACCATCAACATCACTAACATCACCATCACCACCATCACTAACATCATCACTAGCATCACCATCACCACCATCATCACTAACATCATCACTAACATCACTACCACCATCACCACTAACATCACCACTAACATCAACACCATCATCACTACCATCACTACCATCACTACCATCACCACCATCACTACCATCACCACCATCACCACTAACATCATCACTAACATCACTACCATCATCGCTACCATCACTACCATCACTACCATCACCACCATCACCACTAACATCAACACCATCATCACTACCATCACCACCATCACCACTAACATCACTAACATCACTACCATCACCACCATCACTACCATCACCACCGTCACCACTAACATCACCACCATCATAACTATCACCACCATCACTAACATCATCATCACCACCATCACTAACATCACTACCACCATCACCACTAACATCATCACTAACATCACTACCATCATCATCACCACCATCACTACCATCACTACCATCAACACCATCAACACCATCACTAACACCATCATCACTAACATCACCACCAACACCACTAACATCAACACTAACAACACCATCATCACCACCATCACCACCATCATCACCACCATCAACAACAGCATCATCAACACCATCATCACCATCAACACCATCACCACTAACATCAACACCATCATCACCATCAACACCATCACCATTAACATCAACACCATCATCACCATCAACACCATCACCACTAACATCACTACCATCATCATCACCACCATCACCACTAACATCATCATCACCATCAACACCATCACTACCATCAACACCACCACCATCACCACCATCACTACCATCAATACCACCACCATCACCACCATCAACACCATCATCATCACTACCATCACCACCATCACCACTAACATCACCACCATCACTACCACCATCACCACCATCATCATCATCACTACCATCACCACCATCAACACCATCACCATCACTACCACGATCACCACCATCAACACCATCATCACCATCACCACCATCATCACCACTAACACTAACATCACCACTCACACCATCACCACCATCATCACCACCATCACCACTTACATCATCACCATCATCACCACCATCACTAACATCACCATCACTAACATCACCATCACTAACATCATCATCACCATCACCACTAACATCATCACTACCATCACCACTAACACCATCACCACCACCACCATCACCACCACCATCAACACCATCATCACTAACATCACTACCATCATCATCACCATCAACACTAACATCACCACTGACATCATCACCACCATCACCACCATCATCATCACCATTATCACCACCATCATCACCACCATCATCACCATCACCACCACCAACACCACTATCACTACCATCATCACCACCATCACTACCACCATCACCACCACCAACACCACTATCACTACCATCATCACCACCATCACCACCACCACTACCATCACCCACCACCATCACTACCACCATCACCACCACCATCACCACTACCATCACTACCATCACCAACATCACCCCCATCATCACCACCACCATCATCACCACCACCACTACCACCACCACTATCACCACTACCATCACTACCATCACTACCATCATCACCAACATCACCTCCATCATCACCACCACCATCACCACTATCACCACCATCATCAACACCATCACCATCACAACCATCAACATTAGCATCATCACTATCATCAAAAGCAACATCACCATTGTCACCATCAACACCATCATCACTGCAAACACTACCATCATCATCATCACTAAAATCATCATCATCGTCATCACCATTATCATCACTACCATCACCATCATCATCAAAACCATCACTGCCATGACCACCACTACTACTACCAACAACTAACAACCACCACCACTATCACCACCATCACCACCATCACCACCATCATCACCATCATCATCACCCACCACATCAGCATCATCACCATCATCACCACCATCACCACCATCACCACCACCATCATCATCACCACCACTACCATCATCACCACCACCACCACTATCACCACCATCACCACCATCACCACCATCATCACCATCATCATCACCCACCACATCAGCATCATCACCATCATCACCACCATCACCACCATTATCACCACCATCACCACCATCACCACCACCATCATCATCACCACCACTACCATCATCACCATCACTGCCATGACCACCACCATCATCATCACCCACCACATCACCACCACCATCACCACCATCACCACCATCATCATCACCATCATCACCATCACTACCACCACGACCATCACCACCATCACCACCACCATCACTGTATCGTCACCTAACTAATCACCCCGTGTCTCCGTGTCCCCGTGTCTCCGTGTCCCCGTGTCTCCGTGTCCCTGTGTCTCCGTGTCTCCGTGTCCCCGTGTCCCCGTGTCTCCGTGTCCCCGTGTCTCCGTGTCTCCGTGTCCCCGTGTCTCCGTGTCCCCGTGTCCCCGTGTCTCCGTGTCCCTGTGTCTCCGTGTCTCCGTGTCCCCGTGTCTCCGTGTCTCCGTGTCCCCGTGTCTCCGTGTCCCCGTATCTCCGTGTCTCCGTGTCCCCGTGTCCCCGTGTCCCCGTGTCCCCGTGTCTCCGTGTCCCTGTGTCTCCGTGTCCCCGTGTCTCCGTGTCTCCGTGTCCCCGTGTCTCCGTGTCTCCGTGTCCCCGTGTCTCCGTGTCCCTGTGTCTCCGTGTCCCCGTGTCTCCGTGTCTCCGTGTCTCCGTGTCCCCGTGTCTCCGTGTCCCCGTGTCTCCGTGTCTCCGTGTCCCCGTGTCTCCGTGTCCCCGTGTCTCCGTGTCTCCGTGTCCCCGTGTCCCCGTGTCTCCGTGTCCCTGTGTCTCCGTGTCCCCGTGTCTCCGTGTCTCCGTGTCCCCGTGTCCCCGTGTCTCCGTGTCCCCGTGTCTCCGTGTCTCCGTGTCCCCGTGTCTCCGTGTCCCCGTGTCTCCGTGTCTCCGTGTCCCTGTGTCTCCGTGTCTCCGTGTCCCCGTGTCTCCGTGTCTCCGTGTCCCCGTGTCTCCGTGTCCCCGTGTCTCCGTGTCTCCGTGTCCCCGTGTCCCCGTGTCCCCGTGTCCCCGTGTCTCCGTGTCCCTGTGTCTCCGTGTCCCCGTGTCTCCGTGTCTCCGTGTCCCCGTGTCTCCGTGTCTCCGTGTCCCCGTGTCTCCGTGTCCCTGTGTCTCCGTGTCCCCGTGTCTCCGTGTCTCCGTGTCTCCGTGTCCCCGTGTCTCCGTGTCCCCGTGTCTCCGTGTCTCCGTGTCCCCGTGTCTCCGTGTCCCCGTGTCTCCGTGTCTCCGTGTCCCCGTGTCCCCGTGTCTCCGTGTCCCTGTGTCTCCGTGTCCCCGTGTCTCCGTGTCTCCGTGTCCCCGTGTCTCCGTGTCCCTGTGTCTCCGTGTCTCCGTGTCCCCGTGTCCCCGTGTCTCCGTGTCCCCGTGTCTCCGTGTCTCCGTGTCCCCGTGTCTCCGTGTCCCCGTGTCCCCGTGTCCCTGTGTCCCTGTGTCCCCGTGTCCCCGTGTCTCCGTGTCCCCGTGTCCCCGTGTCCCCGTGTCTCCGTGTCCCCGTGTCCCCGTGTCCCCGTGTCTCCGTGTCTCTGTGTCTCCGTGTCCCCGTGTCCCCGTGTCTCCGTGTCCCCGTGTCTCCGTGTCTCCGTGTCTCCGTGTCTCCGTGTCTCCGTGTCCCCGTGTCTCCGTGTCCCCGTGTCCCCGTGTCTCCGTGTCTCCGTGTCTCCGTGTCCCCGTGTCCCCGTGTCTCCGTGTCCCCGTGTCTCCGTGTCTCCGTGTCTCCGTGTCTCCGTGTCTCCGTGTCCCCGTGTCCCCGTGTCTCCGTGTCTCCGTGTCCCCGTGTCCCCGTGTCCCCGTGTCTCCGTGTCTCCGTGTCTCCGTGTCTCTGTGTCTCCGTGTCCCCGTGTCCCCGTGTCTCCGTGTCTCTGTGTCTCCGTGTCTCCGTGTCCCCGTGTCTCCGTGTCTCCGTGTCTCCGTGTCCCCGTGTCCCCGTGTCCCCGTGTCTCCGTGTCTCTGTGTCTCCGTGTCCCCGTGTCTCCGTGTCTCCGTGTCTCCGTGTCCCCGTGTCCCCGTGTCCCCGTGTCTCCGTGTCTCCGTGTCCCCGTGTCCCCGTGTCTCCGTGTCTCCGTGTCCTCGTGTCCCCGTGTCCCCGTGTCTCCGTGTCTCCGTGTCTCTGTGTCCCCGTGTCTCCGTGTCTCCGTGTCTCCGTGTCCCCGTGTCCCCGTGTCCCCGTGTCCCCGTGTCTCCGTGTCTCCGTGTCCCCGTGTCCCCGTGTCTCCGTGTCCCCGTGTCCCCGTGTCCCCGTGTCTCCGTGTCTCCGTGTCCCCGTGTCCCCGTGTCCCCGTGTCTCCGTGTCTCCGTGTCCCCGTGTCTCCGTGTCTCTGTGTCCCCGTGTCTCCGTGTCTCCGTGTCCCCGTGTCTCCGTGTCTCCGTGTCCCCGTGTCTCTCTGTCTCCGTGTCTCCGTGTCTCCGTGTCCCCGTGTCTCCGTGTCTCCGTGTCCCCGTGTCTCCGTGTCCCCGTGTCTCCGTGTCTCTCTGTCCCCGTGTCTCCGTGTCTCCGTGTCCCCGTGTCCCCGTGTCCCCGTGTCCCCGTGTCTCCGTGTCCCCGTGTCTCCGTGTCTCCGTGTCCCCGTGTCTCTGTGTCCCCGTGTCCCCGTGTCTCCGTGTCCCCGTGTCCCCGTGTCTCCGTGTCCCCGTGTCTCTGTGTCCCCGTGTCCCCGTGTCCCCGTGTCTCTGTGTCCCCGTGTCTCCGTGTCTCCGTGTCCCCGTGTCTCTGTGTCCCTGTGTCCCCGTGTCCCCGTGTCTCCGTGTCCCCGTGTCCCCGTGTCTCCGTGTCCCCGTGTCTCTGTGTCCCCGTGTCCCCGTGTCCCCGTGTCTCCGTGTCCCCGTGTCTCCGTGTCTCCGTGTCCCCGTGTCTCCGTGTCCCCTTGTCTCCGTGTCTCCGTGTCCCCGTGTCCCCGTGTCCCCGTGTCCCCGTGTCCCCGTGTCTCCGTGTCCCCGTGTCTCCGTGTCCCCGTGTCTCCGTGTCCCCGTGTCTCCGTGTCCCCGTGTCTCCGTGTCTCCGTGTCTCCGTGTCCCCGTGTCTCCGTGTCCCCGTGTCCCCGTGTCCCCGTGTCTCCGTGTCCCCGTGTCTCCGTGTCCCCGTGTCTCCGTGTCCCCGTGTCTCCGTGTCCCCGTGTCTCCGTGTCTCCGTGTCTCCGTGTCCCCGTGTCCCCGTGTCCCCGTGTCCCCGTGTCCCCGTGTCCCCGTGTCCCCGTGTCCCCGTGTCCCCGTGTCCCCGTGTCCCCGTGTCTCCGTGTCTCCGTGTCTCCGTGTCTCCGTGTCCCCGTGTCTCTGTGTCCCCGTGTCTCCGTGTCCCCGTGTCCCCGTGTCCTCGTGTCTCTGTGTCTCCGTGTCTCCGTGTCTCCGTGTCCCCGTGTCTCTGTGTCTCCGTGTCTCCGTGTCCCCGTGTCCCCGTGTCCCCGTGTCCCCGTGTCCCCGTGTCCCCGTGTCTCCGTGTCTCTGTGTCCCCGTGTCTCCGTGTCTCCGTGTCTCCGTGTCCCCGTGTCCCCGTGTCCCCGTGTCCCCGTGTCTCCGTGTCTCCGTGTCCCCGTGTCCCCGTGTCTCCGTGTCCCCGTGTCCCCGTGTCCCCGTGTCTCCGTGTCTCCGTGTCCCCGTGTCCCCGTGTCCCCGTGTCTCCGTGTCTCCGTGTCCCCGTGTCTCCGTGTCTCTGTGTCCCCGTGTCTCCGTGTCTCCGTGTCCCCGTGTCTCCGTGTCTCCGTGTCCCCGTGTCTCTCTGTCTCCGTGTCTCCGTGTCTCCGTGTCCCCGTGTCTCCGTGTCTCCGTGTCCCCGTGTCTCCGTGTCTCCGTGTCCCCGTGTCTCCGTGTCTCTCTGTCCCCGTGTCTCCGTGTCCCCGTGTCCCCGTGTCCCCGTGTCTCCGTGTCCCCGTGTCTCCGTGTCTCCGTGTCCCCGTGTCTCTGTGTCCCCGTGTCCCCGTGTCTCCGTGTCCCCGTGTCCCCGTGTCTCCGTGTCCCCGTGTCTCTGTGTCCCCGTGTCCCCGTGTCCCCGTGTCTCTGTGTCCCCGTGTCTCCGTGTCTCCGTGTCCCCGTGTCTCTGTGTCCCCGTGTCCCCGTGTCCCCGTGTCTCCGTGTCCCCGTGTCCCCGTGTCTCCGTGTCCCCGTGTCTCTGTGTCCCCGTGTCCCCGTGTCCCCGTGTCTCCGTGTCCCCGTGTCTCCGTGTCTCCGTGTCCCCGTGTCTCCGTGTCCCCTTGTCTCCGTGTCTCCGTGTCCCCGTGTCCCCGTGTCCCCGTGTCCCCGTGTCCCCGTGTCTCCGTGTCCCCGTGTCTCCGTGTCCCCGTGTCTCCGTGTCCCCGTGTCTCCGTGTCCCCGTGTCTCCGTGTCTCCGTGTCTCCGTGTCCCCGTGTCTCCGTGTCCCCGTGTCCCCGTGTCCCCGTGTCTCTGTGTCCCCGTGTCCCCGTGTCCCCGTGTCCCCGTGTCCCCGTGTCCCCGTGTCCCCGTGTCCCCGTGTCCCCGTGTCCCCGTGTCTCCGTGTCTCCGTGTCTCCGTGTCTCCGTGTCCCCGTGTCTCTGTGTCCCCGTGTCTCCGTGTCCCCGTGTCCCCGTGTCCTCGTGTCTCTGTGTCTCCGTGTCTCCGTGTCTCCGTGTCCCCGTGTCTCTGTGTCTCCGTGTCTCCGTGTCCCCGTGTCCCCGTGTCCCCGTGTCCCCGTGTCCCCGTGTCCCCGTGTCCCCGTGTCCCCGTGTCTCCGTGTCCCCGTGTCCCCGTGTCCCCGTGTCCCCGTGTCCCCGTGTCCCCGTGTCCCCGTGTCCCCGTGTCTCTGTGTCTCCGTGTCTCCGTGTCCCCGTGTCCCCGTGTCCCCGTGTCCCCGTGTCCCCGTGTCCCCGTGTCCCCGTGTCCCCGTGTCCCCGTGTCCCTGTGTCTCTGTGTCTCCGTGTCTCCGTGTCTCCGTGTCCCCGTGTCCCCGTGTCCCCGTGTCCCCGTGTCCTCGTGTCTCCGTGTCTCCGTGTCCCCGTGTCTCCGTGTCCCCGTGTCTCCGTGTCTCCGTGTCCCCGTGTCTCCGTGTCCCCGTGTCTCCGTGTCCCCGTGTCCCCGTGTCCTCGTGTCTCTGTGTCTCCGTGTCTCCGTGTCTCCGTGTCCCCGTGTCTCCGTGTCCCCGTGTCTCTGTGTCTCCGTGTCCCCGTGTCCCCGTGTCTCCGTGTCCTCGTGTCCTCGTGTCTCTGTGTCTCCGTGTCTCCGTGTCCCCGTGTCCCCGTGTCTCCGTGTCTCCGTGTCCCCGTGTCCCCGTGTCTCCGTGTCCCCGTGTCCCCGTGTCTCCGTGTCTCCGTGTCTCCGTGTCCCCGTGTCTCCGTGTCTCCGTGTCTCCGTGTCCCCGTGTCTCCGTGTCCCCGTGTCCCCGTGTCCCCGTGTCTCCGTGTCTCCGTGTCTCCGTGTCCCCGTGTCTCTGTGTCTCCGTGTCTCCGTGTCCCCGTGTCCCCGTGTCCCCGTGTCTCCGTGTCTCCGTGTCTCCGTGTCCCCGTGTCCCCGTGTCTCCGTGTCTCCGTGTCCCCGTGTCCCCGTGTCCCCGTGTCCCCGTGTCCCCGTGTCTCCGTGTCTCCGTGTCTCCGTGTCCCCGTGTCTCCGTGTCTCCGTGTCTCCGTGTCCCCGTGTCTCCGTGTCTCCGTGTCTCCGTGTCTCCGTGTCCCCGTGTCTCCGTGTCCCCGTGTCTCCGTGTCCCCGTGTCTCCGTGTCCCCGTGTCTCCGTGTCTCTGTGTCTCCGTGTCCCCGTGTCTCCGTGTCCCCGTGTCTCCGTGTCCCCGTGTCTCCGTGTCCCCGTGTCTCCGTGTCTCCGTGTCTCCGTGTCCCCGTGTCTCCGTGTCTCCGTGTCCCCGTGTCTCTGTGTCCCCGTGTCTCCGTGTCCCCGTGTCTCCGTGTCTCCGTGTCCCCGTGTCTCCGTGTCCCCGTGTCTCCGTGTCTCCGTGTCCCCGTGTCTCCGTGTCCCCGTGTCTCTGTGTCCCCGTGTCCCCGTGTCCCCGTGTCCCCGTGTCCCCGTGTCTCCGTGTCCCCGTGTCCCCGTGTCCCCGTGTCCCCGTGTCTCTGTGTCTCCGTGTCTCCGTGTCTCCGTGTCTCCGTGTCTCCGTGTCCCCGTGTCTCCGTGTCCCCGTGTCTCTGTGTCTCCGTGTCTCCGTGTCCCCGTGTCCCCGTGTCCCCGTGTCCCCGTGTCTCCGTGTCCCCGTGTCCCCGTGTCTCCGTGTCCCCGTGTCCCCGTGTCCCCGTGTCCCCGTGTCCCCGTGTCCCCGTGTCTCCGTGTCCCCGTGTCCCCGTGTCCCCGTGTCCCCGTGTCCCCGTGTCCCCGTGTCTCCGTGTCTCCGTGTCCCCGTGTCTCCGTGTCCCCGTGTCTCCGTGTCCCCGTGTCTCCGTGTCTCCGTGTCCCCGTGTCCCCGTGTCCCCGTGTCTCCGTGTCCCCGTGTCCCCGTGTCTCCGTGTCCCCGTGTCCCCGTGTCTCCGTGTCCCCGTGTCTCCGTGTCCCCGTGTCTCCGTGTCCCCGTGTCCCCGTGTCTCCGTGTCCCCGTGTCCCCGTGTCTCCGTGTCTCCGTGTCCCCGTGTCTCCGTGTCCCCGTGTCTCCGTCCAGGAATCTACAATGCTGCCCTGGATGGGAGCAGCTTCTGGATGAATGCGTCACGCGTGAGTTACACTACTCACCACGCTACTCACCACTCTACTCACCACGCTACTCACCACTCTACTCACCACGCTACTCACCACTCTACTCACCACGCTACTCACCACACTACTCACCACGCTACTCACCACGCTACTCACCACACTACTCACCACACTACTCACCACGCTACTCACCACTCTACTCACCACTCTACTCACCACTCTACTCACCACTCTACTCACCACGCTACTCACCACTCTACTCACCACTCTACTCACCACGCTACTCACCACTCTACTCACCACGCTACTCACCACTCTACTCACCACTCTACTCACCACTCTACTCACCACGCTACTCACCACTCTACTCACCACTCTACTCACCACGCTACTCACCACTCTACTCACCACGCTACTCACCACGCTACTCACCACGCTACTCACCACGCTACTCATCACTCTACTCACCACTCTACTCACCACTCTACTCATCACTCTACTCACCACGCTACTCACCACTCTACTCACCACGCTACTCACCACTCTACTCACCACTCTACTCACCACTCTACTCATCACTCTACTCACCACGCTACTCACCACTCTACTCACCACGCTACTCACCACTCTACTCACCACTCTACTCACCACTCTACTCACCACGCTACTCACCACGCTACTCACCACTCTACTCACCACGCTACTCACCACTCCACTCACCACTCTACTCACCACTCTACTCACCACTCTACTCACCACTCTACTCACCACTCTACTCACCACTCTACTCACCACGCTACTCACCACTCTACTCACCACTCTACTCAACACGCTACTCACCACTCTACTCACCACTCTGCTCACCACTCTACTCACCACTCTACTCACCACTCTACTCACCACTCTACTCACCACGCCACTCACCACTCTACTCACCACTCTACTCACCACGCTACTCACCACTCTGCTCACCACTCTACTCACCACTCTACTCACCACTCTACTCACCACTCCACTCACCACTCCACTCACCACTCTACTCACCACTCCACTCACCACTCTACTCACCACTCTACTCACCACTCTACTCACCACTCTACTCACCACGCCACTCACCACTCTGCTCACCACTCTACTCACCACTCTACTCACCACTCTACTCACCACTCTACTCACCACTCCACTCACCACGCTACTCACCACTCTACTCACCACTCTACTCACCACTCCACTCACCACTCTACTCACCACGCTACTCACCACTCTACTCACCACTCTACTCACCACGCTACTCACCACTCTACTCACCACGCTACTCACCACGCTACTCACCACTCTACTCACCACTCTACTCACCACCCTACTCACCACGCTACTCACCACTCTACTCACCACTCTACTCACCACGCTACTCACCACTCTACTCACCACTCCACTCACCACTCTACTCACCACGCTACTCACCACTCTACTCACCACTCCACTCACCACTCTACTCACCACGCTACTCACCACTCCACTCACCACTCTACTCACCACGCCACTCACCATGCTACTCGCCACTCTACTCACCACTCTACTCACCACTCCTCTCACCACTCTACTCACCACGCTACTCACCACTCTACTCACCACTCTACTCACCACTCTACTCACCACTCTACTCACCACGCTACTCACCACTCTACTCACCACTCTACTCACCACGCCACTCACCACGCTACTCACCACGCTACTCACCACTCTACTCACCACGCCACTCACCACTCTACTCACCACGCTACTCACCACCCTACTCACCACTCTACTCACCACTCTACTCACCACGCTACTCACCACTCTACTCACCACTCTACTCACCACTCTACTCACCACGCTACTCACCACCCTACTCACCACTCTACTCACCACTCTACTCACCACGCTACTCACCACGCTACTCACCACTCTACTCACCACTCTACTCACCACTCTACTCACCACGCTACTCACCACCCTACTCACCACTCTACTCACCACTCTACTCACCACGCTACTCACCACTCTACTCACCACTCTACTCACCACTCTACTCACCACGCCACTCACCACTCTACTCACCACTCTACTCACCACTCTACTCACCACGCTACTCACCACTCTACTCACCACTCTACTCACCACGCTACTCACCACTCTACTCACCACTCTACTCACCACTCTACTCACCACGCTACTCACCACGCTACTCACCACTCTACTCACCACTCTACTCACCACTCTACTCACCACTCTACTCACCACGCCACTCACCACGCTACTCACCACTCTACTCACCACGCCACTCACCACTCTACTCACCACTCTACTCACCACGCTACTCACCACTCCACTCACCACTCTACTCACCACGCTACTCACCACGCTACTCACCACGCTACTCACCACTCTACTCACCACTCTACTCACCACCCTCCTCACCACGCTACTCACCACTCTACTCACCACTCTACTCACCACGCTACTCACCACGCTACTCACCACGCTACTCACCACTCTACTCACCACTCTACTCACCACTCTACTCACCACGCTACTCACCACGCTACTCACCACTCTACTCACCACGCCACTCACCACTCTACTCACCACGCTACTCACCACCCTACTCACCACTCTATTCACCACTCTACTCACCACGCTACTCACCACTCTACTCACCACTCTACTCACCACTCTACTCACCACGCTACTCACCACCCTACTCACCACTCTACTCACCACTCTACTCACCACGCTACTCACCACGCTACTCACCACTCTACTCACCACTCTACTCACCACTCTACTCACCACGCTACTCACCACCCTACTCACCACTCTACTCACCACTCTACTCACCACGCTACTCACCACTCTACTCACCACTCTACTCACCACTCTACTCACCACGCCACTCACCACTCTACTCACCACTCTACTCACTACTCTACTCACCACGCTACTCACCACTCTACTCACCACTCTACTCACCACTCTACTCACCACTCTACTCACCACGCTACTCACCACTCTACTCACCACTCTACTCACCACTCTACTCACCACTCTACTCACCACGCCACTCACCACGCTACTCACCACTCTACTCACCACGCCACTCACCACTCTACTCACCACTCTACTCACCACGCTACTCACCACTCCACTCACCACTCTACTCACCACGCTACTCACCACGCTACTCACCACGCTACTCACCACTCTACTCACCACTCTACTCACCACGCTACTCACCACCCTCCTCACCACGCTACTCACCACTCTACTCACCACTCTACTCACCACGCTACTCACCACGCTACTCACCACGCTACTCACCACGCTACTCACCACTCTACTCACCACGCTACTCACCACTCCACTCACCACTCTACTCACCACGCTACTCACCACGCTACTCACCACGCTACTCACCACTCTACTCACCACTCTACTCACCACTCTACTCACCACTCTACTCACCACTCTACTCACCACTCTACTCACCACTCTACTCACCACGCTACTCACCACGCTACTCACCACTCTACTCACCACTCTACTCACCACTCTACTCACCACTCTACTCACCACTCTACTCACCACGCCACTCACCACGCTACTCACCACTCTACTCACCACGCCACTCACCACTCTACTCACCACTCTACTCACCACGCTACTCACCACTCCACTCACCACTCTACTCACCACGCTACTCACCACGCTACTCACCACTCTACTCACCACTCTACTCACCACGCTACTCACCACCCTCCTCACCACGCTACTCACCACTCTACTCACCACTCTACTCACCACTCTACTCACCACGCTACTCACCACGCTACTCACCACGCTACTCACCTCTCTACTCACCACTCTACTCACCACTCCACTCACCACTCTACTCACCACTCTACTCACCACTCCACTCACCACTCCACTCACCACGCTACTCACCACTCTACTCACCACTCTACTCACCACGCTACTCACCACTCCACTCACCACTCCACTCACCACTCTACTCACCACGCTACTCACCACGCTACTCACCACGCTACTCACCACTCTACTCACCACTCTACTCACCACTCTACTCACCACTCTACTCACCACTCCACTCACCACTCCACTCACCACTCTACTCGCCACGCTACTCACCACTCTACTCACCACTCTACTCACCACGCTACTCACCACTCCACTCACCACTCTACTCACCACGCTACTCACCACGCTACTCACCACGCTACTCACCACTCTACTCACCACTCTACTCACCACTCTACTCACCACTCCACTCACCACTCTACTCACCACTCCACTCACCACTCCACTCACCACTCTACTCACCACGCCACTCGCCACTCTACTCACCACTCTACTCACCACGCTACTCACCACTCTACTCACCACGCTACTCACCACTCTACTCACCACTCTACTCACCACGCTACTCACCACTCTACTCACCACGCTACTCACCACCCCACACAGACACGCACGTGACACACACAGACAGACAAACACACGTACACACGCGTGTGTGACACACCCACACACACTCACACACAGACACAGACAGACACACGTACACACGCGTGTGCGACACACACAGACACGCAAGTGACACATGCACACACGCAGACACACGTACACAGTACACACACAGACACGCACGCGACACACACACACACACAGACAGACACACGTACACACGCGTGCGCGACACACACACATACACACATACAGACAGACACACACGCGACACACCCACACACACACACAGACAGACACACGTACACACGCGTGCGCGACACACACACAGACACACATACAGACAGACACACACCCACACACACCCACACACACAGACACACATACAGACAGGCACACGTACACACGCGTATGTGACACACACAGACACGCACGTGACACACACAGACACGCAGACACACGTACACACAGCACTTGCCCCAACAGTGTGTTGACAGGCTACCCGGGGGATCTTTGTCTGTGTAGCGGTGTGCGCAGGTAATGACACCTGTGCTCAGGGCGAGGTGTGTGTCAAGCCCGGTGAATGTCGCTGTCGCCATGGATACTTCGGGGCGCACTGTGACACAAGTGGGTGACGCGCACAGACACGCATGTGGCACGCATGTTCGTACGTACAGACACACGCACGCGCGAGTGTGTGTGACACACACACACACACGCGTGTGACACACACATACAGACAGACACACACACGCGAGTGTGTGACACACACACATATGTGACACATACGTACAGACACACACACACACGAGTGTGTGACACACACACATGTTACACATACGTACAGACACACATTCACACGAGTGTGTGACACACACACACACGCGTGACACATACATGCAGACACACGCACACGCGAGTGTGTGACACACACACACACGTGACACATACGTACAGACACACGCACACGCGAGTGTGACACATACGTACAGACACACGCACACACGCGTGTTTGACACACACACACATGTTACACATCCGTACAGACACACATACACACGAATGTGTGACACCTACAGACACACGCACACGCGAGTATGGGACACACACAGACACGTGACACGTACATGCAGACACACCTAAATCAGTGTGTGACACACACAGACACACATGTGACACACACATACAGACATACACGAATGTGTGACACACACAGACACTCACGTGACACACACACACAGACATACACGAATGTGTGACACACACAGACACTCATGTGACACACACATACAGACATACACGAATGTGTGACACGCACAGACACTCATGTGACACACGCATACAGACATACACGAATGTGTGACACACACAGACACTCATGTGACACACACAGACATACACGAATGTGTGACACACACAGACACTCATGTGACACACACACACAGACATACACGAATGTGTGACACACACAGACACTCATGTGACACACACACACAGACATACACGAATGTGTGACACACACAGACACTCACGTGACACACGCACACAGACATACACGAATGTGTGACACACACAGACACACATGTGACACACACACACAGACATACACGAATGTGTGACACACACAGACACTCACGTGACACACGCACACAGACATACACGAATGTGTGACACACACAGACACACATGTGACACACACAGACATACACGAATGTGTGACACACACAGACACTCATGTGACACACACACAGACATACACGAATGTGTGACACACACAGACACACATGTGACACACACACACAGACATACACGAATGTGTGACACACACAGACACTCATGTGACACACACACACAGACATACACGAATGTGTGACACACACAGACACTCACGTGACACACACACACAGACATACACGAATGTGTGACACACACAGACACTCACGTGACACACACACACAGACATACACGAATGTGTGACACACACACACACACATGTGACACACGCATACAGACATACACGAATGTGTGACACACACAGACACTCACGTGACACACGCACACAGACATACACGAATGTGTGACACACACAGACACTCATGTGACACACACATACAGACATACACGAATGTGTGACACACACAGACACACATGTGACACACGCATACAGACATACACGAATGTGTGACACACACAGACACTCATGTGACACACACATACAGACATACACGAATGTGTGACACACACAGACACTCACGTGACACACGCACACAGACATACACGAATGTGTGACACACACAGACACACATGTGACACACACACACAGACATACACGAATGTGTGACACACACAGACACTCACGTGACACACGCACACAGACATACACGAATGTGTGACACACACAGACACACATGTGACACACACAGACATACACGAATGTGTGACACACACAGACACTCATGTGACACACACACAGACATACACGAATGTGTGACACACACAGACACACATGTGACACACACACACAGACATACACGAATGTGTGACACACACAGACACTCATGTGACACACACACACAGACATACACGAATGTGTGACACACACAGACACTCACGTGACACACACACACAGACATACACGAATGTGTGACACACACAGACACTCACGTGACACACACACACAGACATACACGAATGTGTGACACACACACACACACATGTGACACACGCATACAGACATACACGAATGTGTGACACACACAGACACTCACGTGACACACGCACACAGACATACACGAATGTGTGACACACACAGACACTCATGTGACACACACATACAGACATACACGAATGTGTGACACACACAGACACACATGTGACACACACACACAGACATACACGAATGTGTGACACACACAGACACTCATGTGACACACACATACAGACATACACGAATGTGTGACACACACAGACACACATGTGACACACACACACAGACATACACGAATGTGTGACACACACAGACACACATGTGACACACACAGACATACACGAATGTGTGACACACACAGACACTCATACACAGAGATACAGATACAACAACGGCCGCCATTCACCACTAAGTGAAGGTGTCGTTACCACGGTGCCTGTGCCAGGCTAGGTGCACTTTGAAGCCACGTGACAGACCCAGCAGGTGCCATGGGTTGACTGCTGTGCCAGGCTAGGTGCACTTTGAAGCCACGGGACAGACCCTGCAGGTGCCATGGGTTGACTGCTGTGCCAGGCTAGGTGCAGGAGGAAGTCACGGGACAGACCCAGCAGGTGCCGTGGGTTGACTGCTGTGCCAGGCTAGGTGCAGGAGGAGGTCACAGGTCAGACCCTGCAGGGGCCATGGGTTGACTGCTGTGCCAGGCTAGGTGCAGGAGGAGGTCACGTGACAGACCCAGCAGGTGCCGTGGGTTGACTGCTGTGCCAGGCTAGGTGCACTTTGAAGCCACGGGACAGACCCTGCAGGTGTCATGGGTTGACTGCTGTGCCAGGCTAGGTGCAGGAGGAGGAGGTCACGTGACAAACCCTGCAGGTGCAATGGGTTGACTGCTGTGCCAGGCTAGGTGCAGGAGGAAGTCACAGGACAGACCCAGCAGGTGTCATGGGTTGACTGCTGTGCCAGGCTAGGTGCACGAGGAGGAGGTCACAGGTCAGACCCTGCAGGGGCCATGGGTTGACTGCTGTGCCAGGCTAGGTGCACGAGGAGGAGGTCACAGGTCAGACCCTGCAGGGGCCATGGGTTGACTGCTGTGCCAGGCTAGGTGCAGGAGGAGGTCACGGGACAGACCCTGCAGGTGCCATGGGTTGACCATCTCTCCCTGTGTCCGTGCGCGCGTGCACCACCACCCCCACCACCACCCCAACCCCCACCACCCGCACCACCACCCTCACCACCCCCACCACCCTCACCACCATCACCACCACCACCCCCACCACCCGCACCACCACCCTCACCACCCCCACCACCCCCCCCCCACCACCCTCACCACCCTCTCCACCCCCACCACCCCCCCCCCCACCACCCTCACCACCCTCTCCACCCTCACCACCACCAACCCCACCACCCACCCCACCACCACTCCCACCACCCCCCCCACCACCCACCCCCACCGCCACCACCCTCACCCTCACCACCCCCAACCACCACTACCACCCTCACCACCACCCTCACCACCACCACCCCCACCCCCCCCCCCCACCACCACTCCCCCCACCACCTTTACCACCACCCTCACCACCACCCTCACCACCCCCACCCCCCCCACCACCACCCCCAACCACCACTACCACCCTCACCCCCACCACCCCCCCCCCACCACCCTCACCACCCCCACCACCACCACCCTCACCACCACCACCCTCACCACCACCCTCACCCCCACCACCACCTCCACCACCCCCTCCACCACCACCCCCCCCACCACCCACCCCCACCTCCCCCACCACCACCACCCACCACCACCCCCCCCACCACCACCACCCCCACCTCCACCACCCTCACCACCCCCACCACCCTCACCACCACCACCCATCACCACCACCACCCCCCCCACTACCTTCCCCCCACCACCCCCACCTTTACCACCACCACCCTCACCACCACCCCCCCCCTACTCCCACCACCCCCCCCACTCCCACTACCCCCCCCACCCCCCCCACCACCCCCACTACCCCCCCACCACCACCACCCCCCCCCCACTCCCACCACCCCCCCCACTCCCACCACCCCCCCCACCACCCCCACTACCTCCCCCCCACCACCATCACCCCCCCCCACTCCCACCACCCCCCCCACTCCCACTACCCCCCCCCACCCCCCCCACCACCCCCACTACCCCCCCACCACCACCACCACCCCCCCCACCACCCCCACCCTCACCATCACCTCCACCACCACCACTCCCACCACTCCCACCACTACCACCACCACCACCCTCACCCCCCCCCACCCCCCCCATCACCACCACCCTCACCACCACCACCACCACTCCCCCCACTCCCCCCACCACCCCCCCCACCACCACCCACCCCCACCTCCACCACCCTCACCACCCCCACCCACCACCACCACCCCTACCACCCCCACCACCCTCACCCCCACCCTCACCACCCTCACCACCCTCACCACCCCCACCACCACCCTCCCCACCCCCTAACACCCCCACAGAGTGCCCCAGCCAGTACTGGGGCCCCGAGTGCAAGCGTCAGTGCCTGTGCCACCCACACGGAACCTGCGACGCCCTCACGGGCGCCTGCACCTGCGCGCCGGCTCGCTGGGGGGAGCGCTGCCAAGAGGCCTGCTCCTGCAACTTCGGAGTCTGCGACGCGGCTACCGGAGCCTGCAGCTGTCACCAAGGCTGGTGAGGGAGAGACACGGGGAGAGAGACACGGGGAGAGAGACACGGAGAGAGAGACACGGGGAGAGATGGGGAGAGACACGGAGATACGGGGAGACACGGGGAGAGAGACACGGAGACACGGGGAGAGAAGGGGAGAGACACGGGGACACGGCGAGACACAGGGAGATGGGGAGACACACAGAGACACGGGGGGAGCGCTGCCAAGAGGCCTGCTCCTGCAACTTCGGAGTCTGCGACGCGGCTACCGGAGCCTGCAGCTGTCACCAAGGCTGGTGAGGGAGAGACAGAGAGAGACACGGGGAGAGAGACACGGGGAGAGAGACACGGAGAGAGAGACACGGGGAGAGACACGGGGAGAGACACGGAGATACGGGGAGAGAAGGGGAGAGACACGGGGACACGGGGAGACACGGGGAGATGGGGAGACACACAGAGACACGGAGAGACACAGAGACACACGGAGACACAGGGAGAGACACGGAGACACAGGGAGACACACAGAGACACGAGGAGACACACAGAGACACGGGGGGAGCGCTGCCAAGAGACCTGTGCCTGCAACTTCGGAGTCTGCGACGCGGCTACCGGAGCCTGCAGCTGTCACCAAGGCTGGTGAGGGAGAGACACGCGGAGAGAGACACGGGGAGAGACACGGGGAGAGACACCGGGAGAGAGAGAGATACACGGGGAGAGACATGGGGAGAGACACGGGGAGAGACACGGGGAGAGAGACATGGGGAGAGACACGGGGAGAGACACGGGGAGAGAGACACCGGGAGAGAGAGAGACACGGGGAGAGACATGGGGAGAGACACGGGGAGAGACACGGGGAGACACGGGGAGAGACACGGGGAGAGAGACACGGGGAGACACGGGGAGAGACACCGGGAGAGAGAGAGACACGGGGAGAGACATGGGGAGAAACACGGGGAGAGAGACACAGGGAGAGACACGGGGAGTGACACGGAGAGAGAGAGACACGGGTAGACACGGGCAGAGACGGGGAGAGACGGGGACACGGGGAGACACGGGGAGAGACACGTGGAGAGAGACACGGGGCGAGACGGGGACACAGGCAGAGACGGGGAGAGACACAGAGAGAGACACGGGGAAAGGCACGCAGACACAGGGAGACACGGGGAGAGACTCAGAGAGAGACACGGGGAGACACACGAAGACACGGGGAGACACGGGGAGAGACTCAGAGACACGGGGAGACACACGAAGACACGGGGAGACACGGGGAGACACGGGGAGACACACGGAGACACGGGGAGAGACACACAGACACGGGGAGACACACGGAGACACGGGGAGAGACACGGAGACACGGGGAGACACACAGAGACACGGGGTGAGACTAGGGGAGACACACAAAGACACGGGGGGAGACACGGGGACAGATGGAGACATGGGGAGACACACGCGTGTGTGTGTCCATCAGTGACGATTATCTGAACCGGTCTTGGGCCTCCCCTAGGTCGACTCAGCCTCAAATGAGTACCTGGTGTAGCGGTGTGTAGTAAACATCTCCAGCACTGGGGAGACAAAGGCGGCCGGGCGTGGTGCTGGCCACCCACCCCCCCGTGTGCCGTTGCGGCCTTCATAGGTGCTCGCTAACAGCACTTGCCCCAACAGTCTGTTAAGGCTACACGGGGGACCTTTGTCTTTGTCCAGGTGGGGTGCCAGTGGTGCGTGTGTGTGTCTGTGTGCGTGTGTGTGTCTGTGTGCGTGTGTGTGTCTGTGTGCGTGTGTGTGTCTGTGTGCGTGTGTGTGTCTGTGTGCGTGTGTGTGTCTGTGTGCGTGTGTCTGTGTGCGTGTGTGTGTCTGTGTGCGTGTGTGTGTCTGTGTGTGCGCTGCGCTCTGAACCCAACGACCCGGGTTCGATTCCCGCTCACGGGCCAACACCAATGACGATTCTTTGAACCGGTTCTGGGCCTCCCCTAGGTCGACTCAGCCTCAAGCGAGTACCTGGTACGGTGTTGTAGTAAACATCGCCACTGGGGAGACAAAGGCGGCCTTCATAGGTGCTCGCTAACAGCACTTGCCCCTACAGTCTGTTAAGGCTACACGGGGGATCTTTGTCTTTGTCCCCCTCCTCTTAGTTTTTTGTTTTCGGTAAAGTCGCGTAGGTAAAATAATAATTAAATCATAATAATAAAATCACGACGTTTCGGAGGCAACGCAAGTTTCCGTCTTCAGGTGGGACCGTCACAGCCAGATTCACTGTAGCAAGTGAAGAGAAATCCAAGAGACAAGATCTTATAAGTGCATGTGTAGTGACATAGAACGACGGTCACTGCTGTTTCTAGATGTGAAGCTTTCGTGACAGCAAGGATTCATATCGTTGCGTTTTTTCGGTGAAGTCGCCGTGTAGGTGAAACATTAAAATTAATAAAAGTCATTTTAATGTTTTACCCACGTGACTTTACCAAAAAAACTAACAATATGGTCACTGCTGTGTCGGCCCGTACGAGGGCTGGGGGCCCCAAGGGGGTGCCTGGGAGGTCACGTGGTGGAGGGACCCACCGTGTGTGTGCGTGTGTGCGTGTGTGTGTGCGTGTGTGTGTGTGCGTGTGTGTGCGTGCGTGTGTGTGCGTGTGTGTGTGTGCGTGTGTGTGTGTGCGTGTGTGTGTGTGCGTGTGTGTGCGTGCGTGTGTGTGTGTGTGCGTGTGTGTGCGTGTGTGTGTGTGTGCGTGCGTGTGTGTGCGTGTGTGTGTGCGTGTGTGTGTGCGTGCGTGTGTGTGTGCGTGTGTGCGTGTGTGTGTGCGTGTGTGTGCGTGTGTGTGTGCGTGTGTGCGTGTGTGTGTGTGTGCGTGTGTGTGTGTGCGTGTGTGTGTGTGCGTGTGTGTGTGTGTGTGCTCCCTCACCGCGTTTGTGTGCGTGTGTGTGTGTGTGCGCTCCCTCACCGTGTGTGTGCGTGTGTGCGTGTGTGTGTGTGTGCTCCCTCACCGTGTGTGTGTGTGTGTGCGTGTGTGTGTGTGTGTGCTCCCTCACCGCGTGTGTGTGCGTGTGTGTGTGTGTGCGCTCCCTCACTGTGTGTGTGCGTGTGTGTGTGTGTGCGCTCCCTCACTGTGTGTGTGCGTGTGTGTGTGTGTGCGCTCCCTCACTGTGTGTGTGTGTGTGCGCTCCCTCACTGTGTGTGTGTGTGTGTGCTCCCTCACCGTGTGTGTGTGTGTGTTATCCCTCACCGCGTGTGTGTGTGTGTGTGCGTGTGTGTGTGTGTGTGCGTGTGTGTGTGTGTGCGTGTGTGTGTGCGTGCGTGTGTGCGTGTGTGCGTGCGTGTGTGCGTGCGTGTGTGCGTGCGTGCGTGTGTGCGTGTGTGTGTGTGTGTAGGTGGGGTGCCACGTGTGGTGCCACGTGTAGGTGCGGTGCCGGGGCCGTGCTGTGTGAACAGGCGACGGGGCGCTGCGTGTGCGGTGCTGGCTGGTGGGGACCCAACTGCAACGCTCGGTGCCACTGTGGGGGGAGCTCCCCCTGTAACCCGGCAACCGGTGAGCCAGCGTGTGTGTGTGCGTGTGTGACGCTGTGTGTGTGACACTGTGTGTGTGTGACGCTGTGTGTGTGCAGCTGTGTGTGTGTGTGACGCTGTGCGTGTGTGGCGCTGTGTGCGTGACGCTGTGTGTGTGTGTGACCCTGTGTGTGTGTGACGCTGTGTGCGTAACGCTGTGTGTGTATGTGACGCTGTGCGTGTGTGTGTCTGTGTGTGTGACGCTGTGTGTGTGTGTGTCTGACGCTGTGTGTGCGTAACGCTGTGTGTGTGATGCTGTGTGTGTGTGTGACACTGTGCGTGCGTGTGACACTGTATGTGTGTGTGACGCTGTGTGTGTGTGTGTGACACTGTGTGTGTGTGACGCTGTGCGTGTGTGTGTGTGTGCGTGACGCTGTGTGTGTGTGACGCTGTGTGTGGGTGACGCTGTGTGTGTGTGTGACGCTGTGTGTGTGACGGTGTGTGTGTGACGCTGTGTGTGTGTGACGCTGTGCGTGTGTGTGTGACGCTGTGCATGTGTGTGCAAAACAACCTCCTACCTCCTCGCGGTGCTGGACGGGCAACACTGTCGTGGGCAGTGCTGTGGGGGAGGGCCAATGCCCATTGGCCTCTCCCCTCATGGCGTCTGTGACCACCACAGTGGCTAAACGGGGGCTCTGGACGGGTGCGAGGGGCTGGTAACCCCTCCACCTTCAATTAACCACCACTAAACTACGAAGTAAACATAGACCTGTAACTAATAAGCTTGTGCCGGAGGCCCTGGGGGGTCAGGCTTTTATGACGTCTCCTGGCCAAACCCCATTTGGCGGAGCCAGGAGATTGAATTTTCACCCTCGGGGCTCCTCCAGAAACAACGAAAAACCATTGCGGATGGCCACGTGGAATGTTCGAACGCTCACTGCGGAGGAGAGGCTGCCACTCCTCTGTCGGGAGCTGGACCGGTACCGTCTGGATCTCTGTGGCATTCAGGAGGTCCGGTGGACTGGTTCTGGATCCTGCCACCATGAGGGGTGGACAGTCCTCTACTCGGGGCAGGAGACTGCCAAACAACAGGGTGTGGCTCTTCTTCTGAACAAAAGAATGAAGGGGGCGTGGGAGCGTGGCGGTGAGGTGTGGGAAGCTGTAAGCCCCAGGATACTTTGGGCTCGCCTTCCCATCAATCAGAGGCGAGGAATGGTGGTCGTGGTTACTTATGCCCCCACCGAAGACGAACATCCGTGGAGGGATGCAGGCAAAGCCGATGAGTCAGACGCTTTCTATGACCTCCTGTCACAGGTGCTGGCTAAAGTGGCCACTCGGGACAGAGTCATCTTGTTGGGTGACTTCAATGCCCGAGTTGGTCATGATGCTGACACCTGGTCTGGAGTGATTGGAAGGCATGGGCCAGATCAGCTCAATAATAACGGTAGGAGGCTGCTAGATTTTTGTGCAGCCCATGGGCTTGTAATTACCAACACGCTCTTCCGGCATCGGCGCATCCACACAACATCATGGATACATGCCGGGTCCAAGCAAGAACATCTGCTGGACTACATAGTGACGGACCAGCGGATGCGAGCCCATGTCCTTGACACCAGGACCTACCGTGGAGCTGATCTGCCCTCTGACCATCGACTAGTCATCTGTAAGATGCGCCTGCCATTCTTCCACTCCGGTGGTGGGTGTACACCCAGGAACACATTCCAACCAAAAGTGGCCTGGTCTCAGTTAGCTGATGAAAGTTGCAAGCGAGAATTTCATCATCGCTTGCAGCTGGGGTTGGCATCGTCCCCCACTCCACCTGATGTCGAGGGTAAATGGGCGAGGTTTAAGACTGTGACTCATGCAGCCGCAATGGCTGCTTTGGGTACGCGGTCCAGACCTCCCCAGAAACCCTGGCTGACAGAGGAGGTGTTCAGGTTAATTGAGAAAAAGCGACAGGCCCACTCTCATCGCCTACAGCATCCCACGTCAGAGAATGAGGAGGTTTACCGCAGCCTTCGCTCGGAGGTTCGGAGAGCCGTAAGGCGCTGTAAGGATGGGTGGTGGTCGCGGGTTGCTGAGGAGATGGAGTCTGCCTCAGTGGCCCGCGATCACAAATCACTATTTAACTCCATCAAAAAAGTAACCTGCAGCGCCACACCTATTACTATCATTAGAGGAAAAAACGGTGATCCAATCTCCGACCCCCAGGAACAGGTTTGCAGATTTGCTGAGCATTTCTGTGAGGTCCTGGGGGAGGGAAAATCTCTCAGCCAGGAAAACATCATAGCACAAAGTGGGGATAACCCTGCTGAGGCTGCGGTGCCTCAAATATTGGAAGAGGTCACCCCCTGTGAGTGGCTGGCTGAGGTGCCAGCTGTTGAGGAAGTACTGAGGGCGATCCGGAGTCTGAGACCAGGGAAGGCACCGGGCAGAGATGATCTCCCAAGCGAAATGCTGAGGGAGGGTGGCGTTTGTGCACAGACTGCCCTATATGACATCATAACAACAGTCTGGACCACTGGACGGGTTCCGCAGGACTGGAAGGATGCCCTGGTGGTCCCCCTCTTTAAGAAGGGGGACCGTACCGACTGTAACAACTACAGGGGCATCTCACTCCTCAGTGTGCCGGGTAAGGTCCTGGCAAGGATTATTCAACATCGCCTTGCTAGGCACGCTGAGGAGAGGCTTGCGGAGCCCCAATGCGGTTTCAGGAAAGGGCGGTCCTGCACAGATGCCATATTTTCTGTCCGTCTGCTACAGCAGAGGTGTAGGGAATTCCAAAAAGACCTACATCTCTGCTTTATTGACCTGGTCAAGGCCTATGATACCATCAGTAGGACTGGGCTCTGGGTTGTTCTTCGTGCTTTCGGAGTCCCTGACCCTCTGCTCACGATCATTAAGGACCTTCATGATGGTGAGCGGGCCCGGGTAAAACTACGTGGCCGGGAGTCGGAGCCTTTCCCTGTACACCTTGGGGTGCGACAGGGATGTCCTTTGGCTCCCACATTATTTAACATCTATTTCGACTGCGTAGTTCGTGAAGCCTTCAATAGCTGTACCGGGGGAATTTCCATTTGGTACAGATATAATGGGAGGCTGATCGACGCCCGGGTGCGATCAAGGGATGGCTCCCTAATGGTCAACAACGTTATGTATGCCGATGATTTGGTAATAGCTGCTCATTCAGAAGAGGAGTTGGAGACGCTGCTGCTGAGACTGGAGCGTGCCACTAAGAGGTGGGGCCTTACCATCAGCCCCACCAAAACTAAGCACCTGCCTGGGTATTTTGTACCATCGGACACTCCACCCCCACAACTCCCAATTGGTGATGGGGCAGTTGTGGAGAGAGTGGAGAGTTTCCCATACCTGGGCAGTGTGCTTATGACCGGCTCCAGTTTATCAGCAGAGGTCTCACTCCGAATCAGTCGAGCGGCAATATCTTTTCATCGGTTGCGTAACGCTGTGTGGAAGCTACCTGGTCTGTCGCTCCGCACGAAGCTTCAGGTCTTCTCGGCCACGGTCATTCCCTCCCTTCTCTACGCTTGCGAAACGTGGACCCCCCTAGTGGAGCATCTTCGCCGGTTGGAAACATTTAGGCTGGCCTGCCTACGATCCATCCTGGGTTTAACCAGGCTGGATTGTGTGAGGAGCTCACAAGTCCTTGAAAGATCTGGGCAAAGTCCCATCAGTGAGCTCCTCCGGCAGGCAAGGCTGCGTTGGCTGGGTCATGTAGCCCGCATGCCCAGCCACCGCATGCCTAAACAGCTTTTGTTCGGCCGGATCGAGGGGGCTAAACGGGCGCGGCACGGGCTAGAGAAGAGATGGAGTGATGTGGTACAGGAGGACGTGGAGCTGAGTGGACTTGCCGATGACTGGTACCAGCGGTGTCAAGATCGGCCTCAGTGGAGGAGGCTCGTGAAGGACGCTACTGGGCAGTTGGAGGCAGTCGCCCTCCAACAACAACGGAGGGCGGAGGAGCGACGCTCACAACAACGAGCGGAGCGCCGGGTGGCTAAAGCACAGCAAGTTGGTACAGTAGGGGGCACAGGTGGTGCATCAGCCAGTCATCTCGGTCATCTCGGTCAGTCGACCCGTGGCACCTGCTGGGTCTGCCCCGTGACCTCCTGCCAGCGGGCGTTCGACACTTCACGTGGCCTCAAGGTGCACGTGGCCTGGCACAAGCGTCGTGGTGACGTCACCGCCACTTAGTGGCGAATGGCGGTTGTTGTTGTTGTGTGTGTACGTGTGTGTGTGCACGTGTGTGTGTACGTGTGTGTGTGTGTACGTGTGTGTGTGCACGTGTGTGTGTGTGTGTACGTGTGTGTGCGTGTGTGTGTACGTGTGTGTGTGTGTGTGTACGTGTGTGTGTGTGTGTGTACGTATGTGTGTGTGTGTCTGTGTGTGTGTACGTGTGTGTGTCTGTGTGTGTGTGTGTGTCTGTGTGTGTGTGCGTGTGTGTGTACGTGTGTGTGTGTGTGTGTACGTGTGTGTGTGTGTGTGTGTCTGTGTGTGTGTACGTATGTGTGTGTGTGTCTGTGTGTGTGTACGTGTGTGTGTCTGTGTGTGTGTGTGTGTCTGTGTGTGTGTCTGTGTGTGTGTACGTGTGTGTGTGTACGTGTGTGTGTGTACGTGTGTGTGTGTGTCTGTGTGTGTGTACGTGTGTGTGTGTGTACGTGTCTGTGTGTGTGTCTGTGTGTGTGTACGTGTGTGTGTGTACGTGTCTGTGTGTGTGTACGTGTGTGTGTGTGTGTACGTGTGTGTGTGTGTGTGTACGTGTGTGTGTGTGTGTGTACGTGTGTGTGTGTGTACGTGTGTGTGTGTGTGTGTACGTGTGTGTGTGTGTGTACGTGTGTGTGTGTGTGTACGTGTGTGTGTGTGTACGTGTGTACGTGTGTGTGTGTACGTGTGTGTGTGTGTGTCTGTGTGTGTGTACGTGTGTGTGTGTACGTGTCTGTGTGTGTGTACGTGTGTGTGTGTGTGTGTACGTGTGTGTGTGTGTGTGTACGTGTGTGTGTGTGTACGTGTGTGTGTGTGTGTGTGTGTCTGTGTGTGTGTACGTGTGTGTGTGTGTGTACGTGTGTGTGTGTGTGTCTGTGTGTGTGTCTGTGTGTGTGTACGTGTGTGTGTGTGTGTGTACGTGTGTGTGTGTGTGTCTGTGTGTGTGTCTGTGTGTGTGTACGTGTGTGTGTGTACGTGTGTGTGTGTGTACGTGTGTGTGTGTGTGTGTACGTGGGGAGCGGTAGCGCGCTGCGCTATGAACCTGGCGACCCGAGTTTCATTCCCGCTCAGGACCAACACCAGTGACGATTATCTGAACCGGTCCTGGGCCTCCCCTAGGTCGACTCAGCCTGAAGTGAGTACCTGGTGCGGTGTGTAAACATCGCCACTGGGGAGACAAAGGCGGTCGGGCGTGCTGCTGGCCACCCGCCCACCCCCTCGTGTGCCGTTCCGGCCTTCATTTGTGCTCGCTAACAGCACTTGCCCCTACAGTCTGTTAAGGCTACACGGGGGATCTTTGTCTTTATCTCTGTGTGTCTGTGTGTGTGCGTTCTCTAGCTCTGTATTTAAGGCCACAGTGTTAATGTTGACACGCGGTGCGTAGTGGTGGGAGACTCGTGGTGATGCTGCTGCTGCTTCTTGTTTAACGATCTAGCGCATAGCGTCACTGGGAGACACCGCCACCACCTCCACCCCCTCCACTCCACCCCCTCCACCACCTCCACCACCTCCACCACCTCCACCCCCTCCACTCCACCCCCTCCACCACCTCCACCACTTCCACCCCCTCCACCACCTCCACTCCACCCCCTCCACCACCTCCACCACCTCCACCACCTCCACGCACTCCCCTCCACTCCCTCCACTCCCTCCACCACCTCCACCACCTCCCCTCCACTCCCTCCACTCCACGCACTCCTGCACTCCCTTCCTTTCCACCCCTCGCTCCACTCACTCGGGCCCACGGCCCCATCACAACCACCACCACCACCACCTCCACCACCTCCACCACCTCCACTCCCTCCACCACCTCCACCCCCTCCACCACCTCCACCCCCTCCACCACCTCCACCACCTCCCCTCCACCACCTCCCCTCCACTCCCTCCCCGCCACGCACTCCTGCACTCCCTTCCTTTCCACCCCTCGCTCCACTCACTCGGGCCCACGGCCCCATCACAACCACCACCACCACCACCTCCACCACCTCCACCACCTCCACTCCCTCCACCACCTCCACCCCCTCCACCACCTCCACCCCCTCCACCACCTCCACCACCTCCACCACCTCCCCTCCACCACCTCCCCTCCACTCCCTCCCCGCCACGCACTCCTGCACTCCCTTCCTTTCCACCCCTCGCTCCACTCACTCGGGCCCACGGCCCCATCACAACCACCACCACCACCACCTCCACCACCTCCACCACCTCCACTCCCTCCACCACCTCCACCCCCTCCACCACCTCCACCCCCTCCACCACCTCCACCACCTCCACCACCTCCCCTCCACCACCTCCCCTCCACTCCCTCCCCGCCACGCACTCCTGCACTCCCTTCCTTTCCACCCCTCGCTCCACTCACTCGGGCCCACGGCCCCATCACAACCACCACCACCACCACCTCCACCACCTCCACCACCTCCACTCCCTCCACCACCTCCACCCCCTCCACCACCTCCACCCCCTCCACCACCTCCACCACCTCCACCACCTCCCCTCCACCACCTCCCCTCCACTCCCTCCCCGCCACGCACTCCTGCACTCCCTTCCTTTCCACCCCTCGCTCCACTCACTCGGGCCCACGGCCCCATCACAACCACCACCACCACCACCTCCACCACCTCCACCACCTCCACTCCCTCCACCACCTCCACCCCCTCCACCACCTCCACCCCCTCCACCACCTCCACCACCTCCACCACCTCCCCTCCACCACCTCCCCTCCACTCCCTCCCCGCCACGCACTCCTGCACTCCCTTCCTTTCCACCCCTCGCTCCACTCACTCGGGCCCACGGCCCCATCACAACCACCACCACCACCACCTCCACCACCTCCACCACCTCCACCACCTCCACCCCCTCCACCACCTCCACCACCTCCCCTCCACTCCCTCCACCACCTCCCCTCCACTCCCTCCCCTCCACGCACTCCTGCACTCCCTTCCTTTCCACCCCTCGCTCCACTCACTCGGGCCCACGGCCCCATCACAACCACCACCACCACCACGCGTTACTGCTGCTGCTACAGCTGCTGCTGCTACAGCTGCTGCTGCTGCAGCTGCTGATCGCGCACCGCGTTTTCCCCTGCATTTTGCGGGCGCCAATGCGGCGAGATGTTAACTCCCTCGCCTGGTGCGCAGGAGGTCGTGGGTTCCATCGCGGTTTAGATCCCGACCCTGACGCTGCTATGCCTGCTGTACATTTGGAGTCTGCGTCTCTCTCGCTCGCTCGCGTGCATTTCAATTCCCCTTCACATTTATAAAATCAGCGTCACGCGCTTAGAGTCTCTTGTTTCTTTTTTTTTTGCTGCCGATATAAATTCACGACGTGATGATGATGATGATGCTGATGATCCACTCCGCAGAGCCGCTATCATTTGTGACATCAGCTCAAGAGCTGTACAGCGGGTACAGTGGGGGGGGGGGGGGCTTACCTGGTTCAATAAAAAAAGAGCTTAGCGTGGCCTTAGTGAAGGCTATACGGGGGATCTTTGTCTTTGGAGGCGGGTGGTTGTTTGGGTGGGTGGGTTGGTGTGTGGGTGGGTGGGTGTGTGGGTGTGTGGGTGGTTGTTTGGGTGGGTGGGTAGGTGGGTGGGTTGGTGTGTGGGTGGGTTTGATGGGTGTGTGGGTGGTTGTTTGGGTGGGTGGGTAGGTGGATAGGTTGGTGTGTGGGTTTGATGGGTGTGTGGTTGTTTGGGTGGGTGTGTGGGTGGGTGGGTTGGAGTGTGGGTGGGTGGGTTTGATGGGTGTGTGGGTGGGTGTGTGGGTGGTTGTTTGGGTGGGTGGGTGTGTGGGTGGGTGGGTTTGATGGGTGTGTGGGTGGTTGTTTGGGTGGGTGGGTAGGTGGGTGGGTTGGTGTGTGGGTGGGTTTGATGGGTGTGTGGGTGGTTGTTTGGGTGGGTAGGAAGGTGGGTGGGTTGGTGTGTGGGTGGGTTTGATGGGTGTGTGGGTCAATGGGTGGGTTGGATTGGTGGGTGGGTGGGTAGGTGGGTGGGTGTGTGGGTGGGTTTGTGGGTGAGTGGGTAGGTGGGTGGGTGTGTGGGTGGAAGGGTGGGTTGGATTGGTGGGTGGGTGGATGGGTGTGTGGGTGGGTGTGTGGGTGGGTTTGTGGGTGGGTGGGTGGGTAGGTGGGTGGGTGTGTGGGTCAATGGGTGGATTGGATTGGTGGGTGGGTGGGTAGGTGGGTGGGTGTGTGGGTGGGTGGGTTTGTGGGTGGGTGGGTTGGTGTGTGGGTGTGTTTGTGGTGGGTGGGTAGGTGTTTGGGTGTGTGGGTGGAAGGGTGGGTTGTATGGTGGGTGTGTGGATGGGTGGATGTTTGGGTGAGTGGGTAGGTGGTTGGGTTGGATGGGTGGGTGGCTTTGTGGATTGGTGAGTGGGTGGGTGTGTGAGTTGCTTTGATGGGTGTGTGAGTGGGTGGGTGTTTTGGTGGATGGGTGGGTAGATCGGTGTTTGATTGGGTGGGCGTGTGATTGGGTGGGCGAGCGGGTTTGTGGGTGGGTGGGTTGGTGGGTGGGTGTGTGTTTGGTTGGGTGGGTGGGCGTGTGATTGGGTGGGTGTGGGTGTGTTGGATGGGTGGGTGGGTTGGTGGGTGGGTAGGTCGGTGTTTGGTTGGGTGGGCGTGTGATTGGGTGGGCGAGTGGGTTGGTGGGTGGGTGTGCGTTTGGTTGGGTGGGTGGACGTGTGATTGGATGGATGTGTTGGATGGGTGGGTGAGTTGGTGGGTGGGTGTGTGTTTGGTTGGGTGGGTGGGCGTGTGATTGGGTGGGTGGGTGGGTTGGTGGGTGGGTGGGTGGGTGTGTGTTTGGTTGGGTTGGTGTTTGAGTGGGTGGGTGAGTTGGTGGGTGGGTGTGTGTTTGGTTGGGTGGGCGTGTGATTGGATGGGTGTGGTTGGATGGGTGGGTGAGTTGGTGGGTGGGTGTGTGTTTGGTTGAGTTGGTGGGTGTGTGTTTGGGTGGGTGGGTGTGTTGGATGGGTGGGTGAGTTGGTGGGTGGGTGTGTGTTTGGTTGGGTTGGTGTTTGAGTGGGTGGGTGAGTTGGTGGGTGGGTGTGTGTGTGTTTGGTTGGTTGGGTGGGTGGGTGTGTGTGTTGGATGGGTGGGTGAGTTGGTGGGTGTGTGTGTGTTTGGTTGGGTTGGTGTTTGAGTGGGTGGGTGGGTGACTGGGTGAGAACGATCCATCACCCTCGTCCGCGTTTATTAACGCAGCCGTTGTCGAGAGAGGGGTTTAGTGGGGGGCGGAAGGGGGGGGGGCTCTAATAAAGCCACGCGGAATGAGGGGTGGGTGGTTCTGGCTGGCTCGCCTGTGTAACGAGTGTGAAGCTGCGTAACGATAGCAACGGTGGGGGGTGGGGTGGGGGGGTGAGTAGGGGGAGGGGGGTGAGTGGGGGGGGGGTGAGTGGGGGGGTGAGTGGGGGGGGGGGGTGAGTGGGGGGGGGGTGAGTGGGGAGGGTAAGTGGGGGGGGGTGAGTGGGGGGTGAGTGAGGGGTGAGTGGGGGGGGGGGTGAGTGAGTAGAGCGGGGTGAGTTTGGGGGGTGTGAGTGGGAGGGGTGAGTGAGTGGGGTGGGGTGAGTGGGGGGTGTGAGTGGGGGGGGGAGTTAGTGAGGAGTGAGTGGGGGGTGAGTGGGGGGTGAGTGAGTGGGGGGGGTAAGTGGGGGGGGGTGATTGGGGGGGTGAGTGGGGGGGGGGTGAGTAGGGGGTGAGTGGGGGGGTGATTGAGGGGGTGAGTGGGGGGGTGAGTGTGGGGGGGTGAGTGAGTGGAAGGGGGTACGTGGGGGGGTGAGTGGAAGGGGGTGAGTGGGGGGGTGAGTGTGGGGGGGTGAGTGAGTGGAGGGGGGGTAAGTGGGGGGGTGAGTGGGGGGGGTGAGTGGGAGGGGGGGGTGATTGGGGGTGTGAGTGGGGGGTGAGTGGGGGGGTGAGTGGGGGGGGGTGGTGGGGGGGGGGGGTGAGTGGTGGGGGTAGTGGGGGGGTGAGTGGGGGGGGTGAGTGGGGGGGGGGGTGTTGGGGTGTGAGTGGGGGGTGAGTGGGGGGGTGAGTGGGGGGGGGGGGGGTGAGTGTGGGGGGGGTGTGGGTGGGGGGGAGTGGGGTGGTGGTGGGGGGAGGGTGAGTGGGGGGGTGGTGTGGGGGGGAGGTGAGTGGGGGGGTGAGTGGGGGGGGAGAGGTGAGTGGGGGGGTGAGTGGGGGGGGGTGAGTGGGGGGGTGAGTGGGTGGGGGGGTAGTGGGGGGAGTGGTGAGTGGGGGGGTAGTGGGGGGGGAGTGGGAGTGGTGGGGGAGGGGGGGTGAGTGGGAGTGGGGGGGGGTGAGTGGAGGGGTCAGTGGGGGGAGAGGTGAGTGGGGGGGTGAGTGTGGGGGGTGAGTGAGTGGGGGGGTAGTGGGGGGGTAAGTGGGGGGGTGGTGGGGGGTGAGTGTGGGGGGAGGGTGAGTGGAGGGGTGGTGGGGAGAGGTGAGTGGGGGGGTGAGTGTGGGGGGGAGAGGTGAGTGGGGGGTGAGTGGGGGGGTGAGTGGGGGGGTGAGTGGGGGGGTGAGTGGGGGGGAGAGGTGAGTGGGGGGGATGTTGATTCTTTAAAAAATTCCTTACGAATCATTTTTTCTCTCGCCTCAAAATAATATCTGTGGAGCGGTGGCGCAGTGATTAGCGCCGCCGCAGATGAGCGCAGTCGGCCTGGTAGGGTGGCAAAGAAGTCCAACGCGCATACGTACGTGATGGTGGTGGTGATGGTGGTGGTGATGGTGGTGGTGGTGATGGTGGTGGTAGTGGTGGTGGTGATGATGGTGGTGGTGATGGTGGTGATGGTGGTGATGGTGGTGGCGGTTGTGATGGGTTGTTGACGTTAATGATGCGGCCGTCTGAAACGTTCTTCTTATCCGACGTTAGGAAGCTCACCGGGAGCTACGTCACTTTTAAATCGTCACCATCATCTCGATCGATGAAACGCATTTCTTTAGAACTGCGTCTTGGTGTTGTAGTTCTTGTTGTGTTTAGTTTGCTGTCCTTCCCCTGCCACCACCTGCGATTAGCACGTAAGGTGCCAATGACATTCAACAAACACACAAACACACAGATTCCTCTCCTCCAAGTGACACCTCTGGTTCACACACAGCAGAGGGCATCACTTCCGGTTTAGAGATCAACCCACTGAAGTGGATGTCACAGATCTTCCTCCGAGTTCCCTTCTTCAAGTGACACCTCTGGTCCACACACAGCAGAGGGCAGCACATCCGGTTTAGAGATCAACCCACTGAAGTGGATGTCACAGAACTTCCTCCGAGTTCCCTTCTTCAAGTGACACCTCTGGACCGCACACAGCAGAGGGCAGCACATCCGGTTTAGAGATCAACCCACTGAAGTGGATGTCACAGAACTTCCTCCGAGTTCCCTTCTTCAAGTGACACCTCTGGTCCGCACACAGCAGAGGGCAGCACATCCGGTTTAGAGATCAACCCACTGAAGTGGATGTCACAGAACTACCTCCGAGTTCCCTCCTTCAAGTGACACCTCTGGTCCACACACAGCAGGGGGCATCACTTCCGGTTTAGAGATCAACCCACTGAAGTGGATGTCACAGAACTTCCTCTGAGTTCCCTTCTCCAAGTGACACCTCTGGTCCGCACACAGCAGGGGGCATCACTTCCGGTTTAGAGATCAACCCACTGAAGTGGATGTCACAGATCTACCACTGAGATCCCTGCCGTAAAACTAGAATATATTTTGTTTAACTTTAGCTAGGTAAAGCCCCACTTTAGCTGCTATTTTGCAGATGCGCCCGAGATATTACTAATGACACCTCAGCGAAGTGGCTTATAATCATCATCATCATCATGTGCAAATTCATACCAACGAAATCATCTAGAGAACCTGGACACGTAATCAACGGGTTATTATCATCATCAGCAGCAGCAGCAGCAGCCAGCTTTGAATGTGTGATGTTGAATCTAAACGTGGAGGGGAAAACCCGGAGGAACTGGAGAAAGATCCACTCGACCACAGAACGAGAGAGAGAGAGACACGCAAACTCCAAATACACAGCAGCAGGCATCGACAGGGTCGTGATCGAACCCACGACCTCCTGTACACCAGGCGAGGTAGTCAACATCTCCTAGCCACCGTGATGATGATGAGAGAGAGACACGCAAACTCCAAATCTACAGCAGCAGGCATCGACAGGGTCGTGATCGAACCCACGACCTCCTGTACACCAGGCGAGGTAGTCAACATCTCCTAGCCACCGTGATAATGATGATGATGAGAGAGAGAGAGAGACGCAAACTCCAATTATACAGCAGCAGACGTCAGGGTCGTGATCGAACCCACGACCTCCTGTACACCAGGCGAGGTAGTTAACATCTCATAGCCACCCTGATGATGATGAGAGAGACGCAAACTTCAATATACAGCAGCAGACGTCAGGGTCGTGATCGAACCCACGACCTCCTGTACACCAGGCGAGGTAGTCAACATCTCCTAGCCACCGTGGCACCGCGCGTCACTCAGAAATGTCATCCAAACACAAATAACGCGAGTGGTCTCCGGAGGAACCAGGGTTAGATAGAGAAGGTTGGGGGTTTCTACACTCCCCCAACACCGCTACACACACCACGATCCACAGACTTTGCAGCTTAGCAACCTCGACATGATCACGGCACGGGCGCCGTGGGGAGCGGTCGTGTAGCGGTCAGCGCTGATATCTGCGTGGCTTTACCGAAAGGCCCAAAGGATATGAAAGTGGGTGGTGCAGTGTACGTTCGACTTCTTTCGCACCGTACGTAACCAACCGCGCACATATCGGAGGCCAATGCGTTAACAGAGCTACTCACCCCACCACCCACCCACCACCCACCCACCAGTCACCCACCCCACCACCCACCCCACCCCACCACCCACCCCACCCCACCACCCACCCCACCCCACCCCACCCCACCCAACCCACCCACCCCACCGCACCCACCCCACCACCCACCCACCACCCCTCTAACCCTTCACCCTCCCCCCTAGCCCCCACCCCCCCACGGGCCCTCTGTCCATGCACAATCTGAGCCGTTCCACCCCCAAAACAATGAAATTAATTGCGCGCGAGAGCGTCTTGAGCTGTCTCGCACGTAACGAAGACATCTCATCCTCCTCCAGCTTCTCTCCGTCGAGGCGCGCCGGTGCATTATTCATGCGGGAATGCGGCTTGGCAGGGAAGGGGAGAGGTGGGGGGAGGGGGAGGAGGAGGAGGGGATTGGGGGGTGGGAGAGGTGGTGGGGGAGGTTGGTGGGGGGGAGGGGGGGGGAGGAGGAGAGGTGATTGGGGGGTAGGGGAGGTGGTGGGGGGGAGGGGGGAGGAGGAGAGGAGGGGATTGGGGGGTGGGAGATGTGGTGGGGGAGGTGGTGGGGGGAGGGGGGGGAGGAGGAGAGGGGATTGGGGGGTGGGAGATGTGGTGGGGGAGGTGGTGGGGGGGAGGGGGAGGAGGAGGAGGGGATTGGGGGGTGGGAGATGTGGTGGGGGAGGTGTGGGGGGAGGGGGTGGAGGAGGAGGAGGGGATTGGGGGGTGGGAGATGTGGTGGGGGAGGTGGTGGGGGGAGGGGGAGGAGGGGATTGGGGGTGGGAGATGTGGTGGGGAGGTGGTGGGGGAGAGGTGGGGGGAGGAGGAGGAGGGGATTGGGGGGTGGGAGATGTGGTGGGGGAGGTGGTGGGGGGGGAGGGGGTGGAGAAGGAGGAGGGGATTGGGGGTGGGAGATGTGGTGGGGGAGGTGGTGGGGGGGAGGAGGGAGGGGTACGTGTTGGGGGGAGGAGGAGGTGATGGGGATGGGAGGGAGGGAGAGAGGGAGGTGAGGAAGGCGGGGGGAGAGGATGTGGGGAGGAGGAGGAGGTGATGGGGGTGGTGATGGAGGTGATGGAGGAGGTGATGGGGGTGGTGATGGGGGTGGTGATGGAGGTGATGGAGGAGGTGATGGGGGAGGTGATGGAGGTGATGGAGGAGGTGATGGAGGTGGTGATGGGGGAAGTGATGGGGGAGGTGATGGGGGAGGTGATGGGGGAGGTATGGAGGTGGTGATGGGGGTGGTGATGGAGGAGGTGATGGGGGAGGTGATGGGGGAGGTGATGGGGGTGGTGATGGGGGTGGTGATGGGGGTGGTATGGGTGGTGATGGGGGGAGGTGATGGGGGTGGTGATGGGGGTGGTGATGGGGGTGGTGATGGGGGTGGTGATGGGGGTGGTGATGGGGGGTGGGTGGATGGGGGGTGGTGATGGTGGGTGGTGATGGGAGGTGTGGGAGGTGATGGGGGTGGTGATGGGGGTGGTGATGGGGTGGTGATGGGGTGGTGATGGGGGTGGTGGGGGGTGATGGGGGAGGTGATGGGGGTGGTGTGGGGGGGTGGTGATTGGGGTGATAGGTGGTGATGGAGGTGGTGATGGAGGGTGAGTGGTGGAGGAGGTGGAGGAGTGGAGGGAGGAGGTGGAGGAGGGAGGAGGAGGAGGAGGGAGGAGAGGAGAGGTGAGGAGGTGGAGGAGGGGAGGAGAGGATGAAGAGAGACGCAACTAGGAGTGGATGAGGAGGAGGGGTCAGGAGGTGGATGAACCAGAGGACCGCCTGTAGTTACAGCCAGCCGAGCGTGCTGATGGATGCTGCTGATGATGCTGCTGATGATGCTTGCTGATGATGCTGATGCTGATGATGCTGATGCTGATGATGCTGCTGATGATGCTGATGATTCTGCTGATGCTTGCTGATGCTGCTTGCTGATGATGCTGCTGATGATGTGCTGCTGATGCTGATAGACTGCTGCTGATGACTGCTGATGATGCTGCTGATGCTGATGATGCTGCTGATGATGCTGCTGAGTGATGCTGCTGATGATGCTGCTGATGATGCTGCTGATGTGGCTTCTGCTGATGTTGATGACTGATGCTGCTGATGCTGCTGATGATGGTGATGATGATGCTGCTGATGATGCTGATGATGATGCTGATGATGCTGCTGATGATGCTGCTGATGATGCTGCTGATGCTGCTGATGCTGATGAAGGCTTCTGCTGATGTTGATGACGATGCTGCTGAT
>NW_027620531.1:0-30885 GCF_964198595.1 Lampetra fluviatilis | reverse complement strand
TCACTCACCCACTCACCCCCCCCCCCTCACACCCTCACCCCCCTCTCTCTCCCCCCTCACTACTACCCACTCACCCCCCCCACTCCCCTCTCACCCCCCCTCTCTCCCCCCCCCCCTCACCCCTCACCCCCCTCTCTCCCCCCTCACTCACGCCACTCACCCCCCCCCCTCACCCCTCACCCCCCTCTCTCCCCCCTCACTCACCCACTCACACCCCCCCCACTCCCCCTCTCACCCCCCCTCTCTCCCCCCCCCCTCACCCCTCACCCCCCTCTCACCCCCCTCACCCCCCCCTCACCCCCCCCCCCCCCAGTGAAGGGAGTGAACTTCCTGGGTCCCCGCGCTGAGTTTGTGGTGAGTTGGCAGTGACTGTGGCCACATCTTCATCTGGGACAAGGAGTCTGGGAGCGTTCTACAGTGTCTGGAGGGTGACCAGGGTGGAGTGGTGAGTGAGTGGGTGGGTGGGGGGGCGGGTGAGTGGGTGACTGGGTGGGTGGGTGGGTGAGTGAGTGGGTCGGTGAGTGAGTGGGTGAGTGGGGTGAGTGAGTGGGTGAGTGAGTGGTGAGTGACTGTGGCCACATCTTCATCTGGGACAAGGAGTCTGGGAGCGTTCTACAGTGTCTGGAGGGTGACCAGGGTGGAGTGGTGAGTGAGTGGGGTGGGTGGGGGGGCGGGTGAGTGGGTGACTGGGTGGGTGGGGTGGGTGAGTGAGTGGGTCGGTGAGTGAGTGGGTGAGTTCGGTGAGTGAGTGGGTGAGTGGGTGAGTGAGTGAGTGGGTGAGTGAGTGGGTGAGTGAGTGAGTGGGTGAGTGGGTGGGTGGGTGAGTGAGTGGGTCAGTGAGTGGGTGAGTGAGTGGGTGAGTGAGTGGGTGAGTGAGTGAGTGGGTGGGTGAGTGAGTGAGTGGGTGGGTGGGTGAGTGAGTGGGTGAGTGAGTGGGTGGGTGGGTGAGTGGTGAGTGACTGTGGCCACATCTTCATCTGGGACAAGGAGTCTGGGAGCGTTCTACAGTGTCTGGAGGGTGACCAGGGTGGAGTGGTGAGTGAGTGGGTGGGTGGGGGGGCGGGTGAGTGGGTGACTGGGTGGGTGGGTGGGTGAGTGAGTGGGTCGGTGAGTGAGTGGGTGAGTGGGTGAGTGAGTGGGTGAGTGAGTGGTGAGTGACTGTGGCCACATCTTCATCTGGGACAAGGAGTCTGGGAGCGTTCTACAGTGTCTGGAGGGTGACCAGGGTGGAGTGGTGAGTGAGTGGGTGGGTGGGGGGGCGGGTGAGTGGGTGACTGGGTGGGTGGGTGGGTGAGTGAGTGGGTCGGTGAGTGAGTGGGTGAGTGGGTGAGTGAGTGAGTGGGTGAGTGAGTGGGTGAGTGAGTGAGTGGGTGAGTGGGTGGGTGGGTGAGTGAGTGGGTCAGTGAGTGGGTGAGTGAGTGGGTGAGTGAGTGGGTGAGTGAGTGAGTGGGTGGGTGAGTGAGTGAGTGGGTGGGTGGGTGAGTGAGTGGGTGAGTGAGTGGGTGGGTGGGTGAGTGGTGAGTGACTGTGGCCACATCTTCATCTGGGACAAGGAGTCTGGGAGCGTTCTACAGTGTCTGGAGGGTGACCAGGGTGGAGTGGTGAGTGGTGAGGGGGGTGGTGGTGAGTGTGGTGGTAAGGGGGGTGAGTGTGGTGAGTGTGGTGGTGAGTGTGGTGGTGAGTGGGTGGATGAATGAGTGAGTGGATGAATGAGTGAGTGAGTGGGTGGGTGGGTGAGTGGGTGGATGAGTGAGTGGGTGAGTGAGTGGGTGGGTGGGTGAGTGGTGAGTGACTGTGGCCACATCTTCATCTGGGACAAGGAGTCTGGGAGCGTTCTACAGTGTCTGGAGGGTGACCAGGGTGGAGTGGTGAGTGAGTGGGTGGGTGAGTGAGTGGGTGGGTGGGTGGGTGAGTGAGTGAGTGGGTGAGTGGGTGGGTGGGTGGGTGAGTGAGTGGGTCGGTGAGTGAGTGAGTGAGTGGGTGAGTGAGTGAGTGGGTGAGTGAGTGGGTGAGTGAGTGAGTGGGTGGGTGGGTGAGTGAGTGGGTCAGTGAGTGGGTGAGTGAGTGGGTGAGTGAGTAGGTGAGTGGGTGGGTGGGTGGGTGGGTGAGTGAGTAGGTGGGTGGGTGAGTGAGTGGGTGAGTGAGTGAGTGGGTGAGTGAGTGGGTGGGTGAGTGAGTGGGTGAGTGAGTGGGTGGGTGGGTGAGTGGTGAGTGACTGTGGCCACATCTTCATCTGGGACAAGGAGTCTGGGAGTGTTCTACAGTGTCTGGAGGGTGACCAGGGTGGAGTGGTGAGTGAGTGGGTGGGTGGGTGAGTGAGTGGGTGAGTGGGTGGGTGAGTGGGTGAGTGGGGTGGGTGGGTGGGTGGGTGAGTGAGTGGGTCGGTGAGTAAGTGAGTGAGTGGGTGAGTGAGTGAGTGGTGGTGAGTGAGTGGGTGAGTGAGTGGGTGAGTGAGTAGGTGAGTGGGTGGGTGGGTGAGTGAGTAGGTGAGTGGGTGGGTGGGTGGGTGAGTGAGTGGGTGAGTGAGTGAGTGGGTGAGTGAGTGGGTGGGTGGGTGAGTGGTGAGTGACTGTGGCCACATCTTCATCTGGGACAAGGAGTCTGGGAGCGTTCTACAGTGTCTGGAGGGTGACCAGGGTGGAGTGGTGAGTGAGTGGGTGGGTGGGTGGGTGGGTGAGTGGGTGGGTGAGTGAGTAAGTGAGTGGGTGGGTGGGTGAGTGAGTGAGTGGGTGAGTGGGTGGGTGGGTGAGTGAGTGAGTGGGTGAGTGAGTGGGTGGGTGAGTGAGTGAGTGGGTGGGTGGGTGGGTGAGTGAGTGAGTGAGTGAGTGGGTGGGTGGGTGAGTGGGTGGGTGAGTGAGTGGGTAGGTGAGTGAGTGGGTGGGGTGGGTGGGTGAGTGGGTGAGTGAGTGAGTGGGTGAGTGGGTGGGTGAGTGGGTGAGTGGGTGGGTGAGTGAGTGGGTGAGTGAGTGGGTGAGTGGGTGAGTGAGTGAGTGAGTGGGTGAGTGGGTGGGTGGGTGGGTGAGTGGGTGAGTGAGTGGGTGGGTGGGTGAGTGGGTGAGCGAGTGGGTGGATGAATGAGTGAGTGGGTGAGTGAGTGGGTGAGTGAGTGGGTGAGTGAGTGGGTGGGTGGGTGAGTGGTGAGTGAGTGTGGCCACATCTTCATCTGGGACAAGGAGTCTGGGAGTGTTCTACAGTGTCTGGAGGGTGACCAGGGTGGAGTGGTGAGTGGTGAGGGGGGGTGGTGGTGAGTGTGGTGGTGAGGGGGGTGAGTGTGGTGAGTGTGGTGAGTGTGGTGGTGAGTGTGGTGGTGAGTGGGTGGATGAATGAGTGAGTGAGTGGGTGGGTGGGTGGTGGTGGGTGAGTGGGTGGGTGGGTGGGTGGGTGGGTGGTGAGTGGGTGGGTGGGTGGGTGGGTGAGTGAGTGAGTGGGTGGGTGAGTGGGTGGGTGGGTGGGTGAGTGAGTGAGTGGGTGGGTGAGTGGGTGGGTGGGTGGGTGGATGAGTGAGTGAGTGGGTGGGTGGGTGGGTGGGTGGGTGAGTGAGTGAGTGGGTGGGTGAGTGGGTGGGTGAGTGAGTGGGTGGGTGAGTGAGTGAGTGAGTGAGTGGGTGAGTGAGTGAGTGGGTGGGTTGGTGGGTGGGTGGGTGGGTGAGTGGGTGAGTGAGTGGGTGGGTGTGTGAGTGGGTGAGCGAGTGGGTGGATGAATGAGTGAGTGGGTGAGTGAGTGGGTGAGTAAGTGGGTGAGTGAGTGGGTGAGTGAGTAGGTGAGTGGTGGTGAGTGACTGTGGCCACATCTTCATCTGGGACAAGGAGTCTGGGAGTGTTCTACAGTGTCTGGAGGGTGACCAGGGTGGAGTGGTGAGTGAGTGGGTGGGTGGGTGAGTGAGTGGGTGAGTGGGTGGGTGGGTGGGTGAGTGGGTGGGTGAGTGAGTGGGTGGATGGCTGAGTGAGTGAGTGAGTGAGTGGGTGGGTCAGTGAGTGAGTGGGTGGGTGAGTGAGTGGGTGAGTGGGTGAGTGAGTGGGTGAGTGAGTGGGTGAGTGAGTGGGTGGGGTGAGTGAGTGGTGAGTGACTGTGGCCACATCTTCATCTAGGACAAGGAGTCTGGGAGCGTTCTACAGTGTCTGGAGGGTGACCAGGGTGGAGTGGTGAGTGAGTGGGTGGGTGGGTGAGTGGGTGAGTGGGTGAGTGGGTGGGTGGGTGAGTGGGTGAGTGAGTGAGTGGGTGGGTGGGTGGGTGGGTGAGTGAGTGAGTGAGTGGGTGGGTGGGTGGGTGAGTGGGTGGGTGAGTGAGTGGGTAGGTGAGTGAGTGGGTAGGTGAGTGAGTGAGTGGGTGGGTGGGTGAGTGAGTGAGTGAGTGAGTGGGTGGGTGGGTGAGTGGGTGGGTGAGTGGGTGAGTGGGTGGGTGAGTGAGTGAGTGTGGTGGTGAGTGTGGTGGTGAGTGTGGTGGTGAGTGGTTGCTATGGTCACTGATGGTTGCCATAGTGGTTGCTATGGTCACTGATGGTTGCCATGATGGTTGCTATGGTCACTGATGGTTGCCATGATGGTTGCTATGGTCACTGATGGTTGCCATAGTGGTTGCTATGGTCACTGATGGTTGCCATGGTGGTTGCTGTGTTCACTGATGGTTGCCATGGTGGTTGCTATGGTCACTGATGGTTGCCATGGTGGTTGCAATGGTCACTGATGGTTGCCATGGTGGTTGCTATGGTCACTGATGGTTGCCATGGTGATTACCGTGGTCACTGTGATGGTTGCCATGGGAGATTGACATGGTTTCCGTGACTACCGGTTGCTAGGTGAACTGCCTGGAGCCGCACCCGCACACGGTTGCCATGGCGACGAGCGGCTTGGACCACGACGTCAAGATCTGGTCGCCCACGGCAACCGAGGAAACCGACCTCTCAGGGTTGCCCAGGGTAACGGGGTCACGGGGTCACGGGGTCACGGGGTCATGGGGTCATCTTCAGTAGTAGTATCATCATCATCATCATCAGTAGTATCATCATCATCATCAGTAGTAGTATCATCATCATCAGTAGTAGTATCATCATCATCATCAGTAGTATCATCATCATCATCAGTAGTAGTATCATCATCATCATCATCAGTAGTATCATCATCATCATCAGTAGTAGTATCATCATCATCATCAGTAGTATCATCATCATCATCAGTAGTATCATCATCATCAGTAGTATCATCATCATCAGTATCATCATCATCAGTAGTATCATCATCATCAGTAGTAGTAGTATCATCATCATCATCAGTAGTAGTATCATCATCATCATCAGTAGTAGTATCATCATCATCAGTAGTATCATCATCATCAGTAGTAGCATCATCATCATCATCAGTAGTATCATCATCATCATCAGTAGTAGTAGTATCATCATCATCATCAGTAGTATCATCATCATCATCAGTAGTATCATCATCATCATCAGTAGTAGTATCATCATCATCATCATCAGTAGTATCATCATCATCATCATCAGTAGTATCATCATCATCATCAGTAGTAGTATCATCATCATCATCATCATCAGTAGTATCATCATCATCATCAGTAGTATCATCATCATCATCAGTAGTATCATCATCATCATCAGTAGTATCATCATCATCATCAGTAGTAGTATCATCATCATCATCATCAGTAGTATCATCATCATCATCATCATCAGTAGTATCATCATCATCATCAGTAGTAGTATCATCATCATCATCAGTAGTATCATCATCATCAGTAGTATCATCATCATCATCAGTAGTAGTATCATCATCATCATCATCATCAGTAGTATCATCATCATCATCAGTAGTAGTATCATCATCATCATCAGTAGTATCATCATCATCATCATCATCAGTAGTAGTATCATCATCATCATCAGTAGTATCATCATCATCATCAGTAGTATCATCATCATCAGTAGTAGTATCATCATCATCATCATCAGTAGCATCATCATCATCATCAGTAGTATCATCATCATCATCAGTAGTATCATCATCATCATCAGTAGTATCATCATCATCATCAGTAGTATCATCATCATCAGTAGTAGTATCATCATCATCATCATCATCAGTAGTATCATCATCATCATCATCAGTAGTATCATCATCATCATCATCAGTAGTATCATCATCATCAGTAGTAGTATCATCATCATCATCATCATCAGTAGTATCATCATCATCATCAGTAGTATCATCATCATCAGTAGTAGTATCATCATCATCATCATCATCAGTAGTATCATCATCATCATCAGTAGTATCATCATCATCATCATCAGTAGTATCATCATCATCAGTAGTAGTATCATCATCATCATCATCATCAGTAGTATCATCATCATCATCAGTAGTATCATCATCATCAGTAGTAGTATCATCATCATCATCATCAGTAGTATCATCATCATCATCATCAGTAGTATCATCATCATCATCATCAGTAGTAGTATCATCATCATCAGTAGTATCATCATCATCAGTAGTAGTATCATCATCAGTAGTATCATCATCATCAGTAGTAGTATCATCATCATCATCATCAGTAGTAGTATCATCATCATCATCAGTAGCATCATCATCATCATCAATAGTATCATCATCAGCAGTATTAGCATCATTATGTGTGTGTCTCTCTCCCCGTGTCTCACCCTGTGTCTCTGTGTCTCTCCCTGTCTCTCCCCGTGTCTCTCTCTCACCCTGTGTCTCTCCCTGTCTCTCCCCGTGTCTCTCTCCCCGTGTCTCTCTCTCACCCTGTGTCTCTCCCTGTCTCTCCCCGTGTCTCTCTCCCCGTGTCTCTCTCCCCGTGTCTCTCTCCCCGTGTCTCTCTCCCCGTGTCTCTCTCCCCGTGTCTCTCTCCCCGTGTCTCTCTCCCCGTGTCTCTCTCCCCGTGTCTCTCTCCCCGTGTCTCTCTCCCCGTGTCTCTCTCCCCATGTCTCTCCCTGTCTCTCCCCGTGTCTCTCTCCCCGTGTCTCTCTCCCCGTGTCTCTCTCCCCGTGTCTCACCCCGTGTCTCTCTCTCCGTGTCTCTCTCCGTGTCTCTCCCCGTGTCTCTCTCCCCGTGTCTCTCTCCCCGTGTCTCTCTCCCCGTGTCTCACCCCGTGTCTCTCTCTCCGTGTCTCTCTCCGTGTCTCTCCCCGTGTCTCTCCCCGTGTCTCTCCGTGTCTCTCTCCGTGTCTCTCCCCGTGTCTCTCCCCGTGTCTCTCCCCGTGTCTCTCCCCGTGTCTCTCCCCGTGTCTCTCCCCGTGTCTCTCCCCGTGTCTCTCCCCGTGTCTCTCCCCGTGTCTCTCCCCGTGTCTCTCCCCGTGTCTCTCCCCGTGTCTCTCCCCGTGTCTCTCCCCATGTCTCTCCCCGTGTCTCTCCCCGTGTCTCTCCCCGTGTCTCTCCCCATGTCTCTCCCCGTGTCTCTCCCCGTGTCTCTCCCCGTGTCTCTCCCCGTGTCTCTCCCCGTGTCTCTCCCCGTGTCTCTCTCCCCGTGTCTCTCTCCCCGTGTCTCTCTCCCCGTGTCTCTCTGTGTCTCACCCCGTGTCTCTGTGTGTGTCTCTGTGTCTCTCTCTGTGTCTCCGTGTCTCTCTCTGTGTCTCTGTGTCTCTCTCTGTGTCTCTGTGTCTCTCTGTGTCTCACCCTGTGTCCCCGTGTGTCTCTCTGTGTCTCCGTGTCTCTCTCTGTGTCTCTGTGTCTCTCTCTGTGTCTCCGTGTCTCTCTCTGTGTCTCTGTGTCTCTCTCTGTGTCTCCGTGTCTCTCTCTGTGTCTCCGTGTCTCTCTGTGTCTCTGTGTCTCTCTATGTGTCTCTGTGTCTTTCTGTGTCTCACCCCGTGTCTCTGTGTCTCTGTGTCTCTGTGTCTCACCCCGTGTCTCTGTGTCTCTGTGTCTCACCCTGTGTCTCTGTGTCTCACCTCGTGTCTCTGTGTCTCACCCCGTGTCTCTGTGTCTCTGTGTCTCACCCCGTGTCTCTGTGTCTCACCCCGTGTCTCTGTGTCTCTGTGTCTCACCCCGTGTCTCTGTGTCTCACCCCGTGTCTCTGTGTCTCTGTGTCTCACCCCGTGTCTCTGTGTCTCACCCTGTGTCTCTGTGTCTCTGTGTCTCACCCCGTGTCTCTGTGTCTCTGTGTCTCACCCCGTGTCTCTGTGTCTCACCCCGTGTCTCTGTGTCTCACCCTGTGTCTCTGTGTCTCACCCTGTGTCTCTGTGTCTCTGTGTCTCACCCCGTGTCTCTGTGTCTCACCCTGTGTCTCTGTGTCTCACCCCGTGTCTCTGTGTCTCTGTGTCTCACCCTGTGTCTCTGTGTCTCACCCTGTGTCTCTGTGTCTCTGTGTCTCACCCCGTGTCTCTGTGTCTCTGTGTCTCACCCCGTGTCTCTGTGTCTCTGTGTCTCACCCCGTGTCTCTGTGTCTCTGTGTCTCACCCTGTGTCTCTGTGTCTCACCCTGTGTCTCTGTGTCTCACCCCGTGTCTCTGTGTCTCTGTGTCTCACCCCGTGTCTCTGTGTCTCACCCCGTGTCTCTGTGTCTCAGTGTCTCACCCTGTGTCTCTGTGTCTCTGTGTCTCACCCCGTGTCTCTGTGACTCTGTGTCTCACCCCGTGTCTCTGTGTCTCTGTGTCTCACCCTGTGTCTCTGTGTCTCTGTGTCTCACCCCGTGTCTCTGTGTCTCTGTGTCTCACCCTGTGTCTCAGTGTCTCTGTGTCTCACCCCGTGTCTCTGTGTCTCTGTGTCTCACCCCGTGTCTCTGTGTCTCACCCCGTGTCTCTGTGTCTCTGTGTCTCACCCTGTGTCTCTGTGTCTCTGTGTCTCACCCCGTGTCTCTGTGTCTCACCCCGTGTCTCTGTGTCTCTGTGTCTCACCCCGTGTCTCTGTGTCTCACCCTGTGTCTCTGTGTCTCTGTGTCTCACCCCGTGTCTCTGTGTCTCTGTGTCTCACCCTGTGTCTCTGTGTCTCTGTGTCTCACCCTGTGTCTCTGTGTCTCTGTGTCTCACCCCGTGTCTCTGTGTCTCTGTGTCTCACCCTGTGTCTCTGTGTCTCTGTGTCTCACCCTGTGTCTCTGTGTCTCTGTGTCTCACCCTGTGTCTCTGTGTCTCTGTGTCTCACCCTGTGTCTCAGTGTCTCTGTGTCTCTGTGTCTCACCCTGTGTCTCTGTGTCTCTGTGTCTCACCCTGTGTCTCTGTGTCTCAGTGTCTCACCCCGTGTCTCTGTGTCTCTGTGTCTCACCCCGTGTCTCTGTGTCTCAGTGTCTCACCCTGTGTCTCAGTGTCTCTGTGTCTCTGTGTCTCACCCCGTGTCTCTGTGTCTCAGTGTCTCACCCCGTGTCTCTGTGTCTCACCCTGTGTCTCAGTGTCTCTGTGTCTCTGTGTCTCACCCTGTGTCTCTGTGTCTCAGTGTCTCACCCCGTGTCTCTGTGTCTCTGTGTCTCACCCTGTGTCTCTGTGACTCTGTGTCTCACCCCGTGTCTCTGTGTCTCTGTGTCTCACCCCGTGTCTCTGTGTCTCACCCCGTGTCTCTGTGTCTCTGTGTCTCACCCTGTGTCTCTGTGACTCTGTGTCTCACCCCGTGTCTCTGTGACTCTGTGTCTCACCCCGTGTCTCTGTGTCTCTGTGTCTCACCCCGTGTCTCTGTGTCTCACCCCGTGTCTCTGTGTCTCTGTGTCTCACCCCGTGTCTCTGTGTCTCACCCTGTGTCTCTGTGTCTCTGTGTCTCACCCCGTGTCTCAGTGTCTCTGTGTCTCACCCTGTGTCTCTGTGTCTCAGTGTCTCACCCCGTGTCTCTGTGTCTCACCCTGTGTCTCTGTGTCTCTGTGTCTCACCCCGTGTCTCAGTGTCTCTGTGTCTCACCCTGTGTCTCTGTGTCTCTGTGTCTCACCCCGTGTCTCTGTGTCTCACCCTGTGTCTCTGTGTCTCAGTGTCTCACCCTGTGTCTCTGTGTCTCTGTGTCTCACCCCGTGTCTCTGTGTCTCTGTGTCTCACCCCGTGTCTCTGTGTCTCTGTGTCTCACCCTGTGTCTCTGTGTCTCTGTGTCTCACCCCGTGTCTCTGTGTCTCTGTGTCTCACCCCGTGTCTCTGTGTCTCTGTGTCTCACCCTGTGTCTCTGTGTCTCAGTGTCTCACCCCGTGTCTCTGTGTCTCTGTGTCTCACCCCGTGTCTCTGTGTCTCTGTGTCTCACCCTGTGTCTCTGTGTCTCTGTGTCTCACCCCGTGTCTCTGTGTCTCACCCTGTGTCTCTGTGTCTCAGTGTCTCACCCTGTGTCTCTGTGTCTCTGTGTCTCACCCCGTGTCTCTGTGTCTCTGTTTCTCACCCCGTGTCTCTGTGTCTCAGTGTCTCACCCCGTGTCTCTGTGTCTCTGTGTCTCACCCCGTGTCTCTGTGTCTCTGTGTCTCACCCTGTGTCTCAGTGTCTCTGTGTCTCACCCTGTGTCTCTGTGTCTCTGTGTCTCACCCCGTGTCTCTGTGTCTCTGTGTCTCACCCTGTGTCTCAGTGTCTCTGTGTCTCACCCTGTGTCTCTGTGTCTCTGTGTCTCACCCTGTGTCTCTGTGTCTCTGTGTCTCACCCCGTGTCTCTGTGTCTCAGTGTCTCACCCTGTGTCTCTGTGTCTCTGTGTCTCACCCCGTGTCTCTGTGTCTCAGTGTCTCACCCTGTGTCTCTGTGTCTCTGTGTCTCACCCCGTGTCTCTGTGTCTCTGTGTCTCACCCCGTGTCTCTGTGTCTCTGTGTCTCACCCCGTGTCTCTGTGTCTCTGTGTCTCACCCCGTGTCTCTGTGTCTCACCCTGTGTCTCTGTGTCTCTGTGTCTCACCCTGTGTCTCAGTGTCTCTGTGTCTCACCCTGTGTCTCTGTGTCTCTGTGTCTCACCCTGTGTCTCTGTGTCTCTGTGTCTCACCCCGTGTCTCTGTGTCTCTGTGTCTCACCCCGTGTCTCTGTGTCTCTGTGTCTCACCCTGTGTCTCAGTGTCTCTGTGTCTCACCCTGTGTCTCTGTGTCTCTGTGTCTCACCCTGTGTCTCTGTGTCTCTGTGTCTCACCCCGTGTCTCTGTGTCTCACCCCGTGTCTCTGTGTCTCTGTGTCTCACCCCGTGTCTCTGTGTCTCACCCCGTGTCTCTGTGTCTCACCCCGTGTCTCTGTGTCTCTGTGTCTCACCCCGTGTCTCTGTGTCTCTGTGTCTCACCCTGTGTCTCAGTGTCTCTGTGTCTCACCCCGTGTCTCTGTGTCTCTGTGTCTCACCCTGTGTCTCTGTGTCTCTGTGTCTCACCCTGTGTCTCAGTGTCTCTGTGTCTCACCCTGTGTCTCTGTGTCTCTGTGTCTCACCCCGTGTCTCTGTGTCTCTGTGTCTCACCCCGTGTCTCTGTGTCTCACCCTGTGTCTCTGTGTCTCTGTGTCTCACCCTGTGTCTCTGTGTCTCTGTGTCTCACCCTGTGTCTCTGTGTATCTGTGTCTCACCCTGTGTCTCTGTGTCTCTGTGTCTCACCCTGTGTCTCTGTGTCTCTGTGTCTCACCCTGTGTCTGTGTCTCACCCTGTGTCTCTGTGTCTCACCCCGTGTCTCTGTGTCTCTGTGTCTCACCCTGTGTCTCTGTGTCTCTCTGTGTCTCACCCTGTGTCTCTGTGTCTCACCCTGTGTCTCTGTGTCTCTCTGTGTCTCACCCTGTGTCTCTGTGTCTCACCCCGTGTCTTTGTGTCTCTCTGTGTCTCACCCTGTGTCTCTGTGTCTCACCCCGTGTCTCTGTGTCTCACCCTGTGTCTCTGTGTCTCTCTGTGTCTCACCCCGTGTCTCTGTGTCTCACCCTGTGTCTCTGTGTCTCTGTGTCTCACCCTGTGTCTGTGTCTCTCTGTGTCTCACCCCGTGTCTCTGTGTCTCACCCCGTGTCTCTGTGTCTCACCCCGTGTCTCTCTCTGTGTCTCTGTGTCTCTCTGTGTCTCACCCTCTGTCTCTGTGTCTCACCCCGTGTCTCTGTGTCTCACCCTGTGTCTCTGTGTCTCTGTGTCTCACCCCGTGTCTCTGTGTCTCTGTGTCTCACCCCGTGTCTCTGTGTCTCACCCTGTGTCTCTGTGTCTCTGTGTCTCACCCTGTGTCTCTGTGTCTCACCCTGTGTCTCTGTGTCTCTGTGTCTCACCCTGTGTCTCTGTGTCTCTGTGTCTCACCCTGTGTCTCTGTGTCTCACCCTGTGTCTGTGTCTCACCCTGTGTCTCTGTGTCTCACCCCGTGTCTCTGTGTCTCTGTGTCTCACCCTGTGTCTCTGTGTCTCTCTGTGTCTCACCCTGTGTCTCTGTGTCTCACCCTGTGTCTCTGTGTCTCTCTGTGTCTCACCCTGTGTCTCTGTGTCTCACCCCGTGTCTCTGTGTCTCTCTGTGTCTCTGTGTCTCTGTGTCTCACCCCGTGTCTCTGTGACTCTGTGTCTCACCCCGTGTCTCTGTGTCTCTGTGTCTCACCCCGTGTCTCTGTGTCTCTGTGTCTCACCCTGTGTCTCTGTGTCTCTGTGTCTCACCCCGTGTCTCTGTGTCTCTGTGTCTCACCCTGTGTCTCTGTGTCTCTGTGTCTCACCCCGTGTCTCTGTGTCTCACCCCGTGTCTCTGTGTCTCTGTGTCTCACCCCGTGTCTCTGTGTCTCTGTGTCTCACCCCGTGTCTCTGTGTCTCTGTGTCTCACCCTGTGTCTCTGTGTCTCTGTGTCTCACCCCGTGTCTCTGTGTCTCTGTGTCTCACCCCGTGTCTCTGTGTCTCTGTGTCTCACCCTGTGTCTCTGTGTCTCTGTGTCTCACCCTGTGTCTCTGTGTCTCTGTGTCTCACCCCGTGTCTCTGTGTCTCTGTGTCTCACCCCGTGTCTCTGTGTCTCTGTGTCTCACCCCGTGTCTCTGTGTCTCTGTGTCTCACCCTGTGTCTCTGTGTCTCACCCTGTGTCTCTGTGTCTCTGTGTCTCTGTGTCTCACCCTGTGTCTCTGTGTCTCTGTGTCTCACCCTGTGTCTCTGTGTCTCAGTGTCTCACCCCGTGTCTCTGTGTCTCTGTGTCTCACCCCGTGTCTCTGTGTCTCAGTGTCTCACCCTGTGTCTCTGTGTCTCACCCCGTGTCTCTGTGTCTCTGTGTCTCACCCTGTGTCTCTGTGTCTCTGTGTCTCACCCTGTGTCTCTGTGTCTCAGTGTCTCACCCTGTGTCTCTGTGTCTCACCCCGTGTCTCTGTATCTCTGTGTCTCACCCCGTGTCTCTGTGTCTCTGTGTCTCACCCTGTGTCTCTGTGTCTCTGTGTCTCACCCCGTGTCTCTGTGTCTCTGTGTCTCACCCTGTGTCTCTGTGTCTCACCCCGTGTCTCTGTGTCTCTGTGTCTCACCCTGTGTCTCAGTGTCTCTGTGTCTCACCCTGTGTCTCTGTGTCTCAGTGTCTCACCCCGTGTCTCTGTGTCTCTGTGTCTCACCCCGTGTCTCTGTGTCTCAGTGTCTCACCCTGTGTCTCTGTGTCTCACCCCGTGTCTCTGTGTCTCTGTGTCTCACCCCGTGTCTCTGTGTCTCTGTGTCTCACCCTGTGTCTCTGTGTCTCTGTGTCTCACCCCGTGTCTCTGTGTCTCTGTGTCTCACCCTGTGTCTCTGTGTCTCACCCCGTGTCTCTGTGTCTCTGTGTCTCACCCCGTGTCTCTGTGTCTCTGTGTCTCACCCCGTGTCTCTGTGTCTCTGTGTCTCACCCCGTGTCTCTGTGTCTCTGTGTCTCACCCCGTGTCTCTGTGTCTCTGTGTCTCACCCTGTGTCTCTGTGTCTCTGTGTCTCACCCTGTGTCTCTGTGTCTCTGTGTCTCACCCCGTGTCTCTGTGTCTCTGTGTCTCACCCCGTGTCTCTGTGTCTCTGTGTCTCACCCCGTGTCTCTGTGTCTCTGTGTCTCACCCCGTGTCTCTGTGTCTCTGTGTCTCACCCCGTGTCTCTGTGTCTCTGTGTCTCACCCCGTGTCTCTGTGTCTCTGTGTCTCACCCTGTGTCTCTGTGTCTCTGTGTCTCACCCTGTGTCTCTGTGTCTCAGTGTCTCACCCCGTGTCTCTGTGTCTCTGTGTCTCACCCTGTGTCTCTGTGTCTCTGTGTCTCACCCTGTGTCTCAGTGTCTCTGTGTCTCACCCTGTGTCTCTGTGTCTCAGTGTCTCACCCCGTGTCTCTGTGTCTCTGTGTCTCACCCCGTGTCTCTGTGTCTCACCCTGTGTCTCTGTGTCTCTGTGTCTCTCTGCGTGTGTCTCTGCGCAGGTGATGAAGCAGAACGAGAGGGAGCGTGACGACGAGGGACGCTCGCAGTGTCTCTGTGTCTCTGTGTCTCACCCCGTGTCTCTGTGTCTCACCCCGTGTCTCTGTGTCTCTGTGTCTCACCCCGTGTCTCTGTGTCTCACCCCGTCTCTCTGTGTCTCTGTGTCTCACCCCGTGTCTCTCTGCGCAGGTGATGAAGCAGAACGAGAGGGAGCGTGACGACGAGGGACGCTCGCAGAGCTCGGAAGCGCAGCGCGCGCTCGACTCACACGTGCTGTGGTTCCTCATGCACAACCTGAGGCACCGTGCACGCACACAGGTACACACACACACACAGTGACACACACACACACACACAGTGACACACACACACACACACAGTGACACACACACACAGTGACACACACACACACACACACAGTGACACACACACACAGTGACACACACACACAGTGACACACACACACAGTGACACACACAGTGACACACACACACAGTGACACACACACACACAGTGACACACACACACACAGTGACACACACACACACACAGTGACACACACACACACAGTGACACACACACACACACAGTGACACACACACACAGTGACACACACACAGTGACACACACACACACAGTGACACACACACACACAGTGACACACACACACACAGTGACACACACACACAGTGACACACACAGTGACACACACACAGTGACACACACACACACAGTGACACACACACACACAGTGACACACACACACAGTGCTGTGGTTCCTCATGCACAACCTGAGGCACCGTGCACGCACACAGGTACACACACACACAGTGACACACACACACACACAGTGACACACACACACAGACACACACACACACAGTGACACACACACACACAGTGACACACACACACAGTGACACACACACACACACACACAGTGACACACACACACAGTGACACACACACACACACACACAGTGACACACACACAGTGACACACACACACACAGTGACACACACACACACAGTGACACACACACACACAGTGACACACACACACAGTGACACACACACACAGTGACACACACACACAGTGACACACACAGTGACACACACACACACAGTGACACACACACACAGTGACACACACACACAGTGACACACACACACAGTGACACACACACAGTGACACACACACACACAGTGACACACACACACAGTGACACACACAGTGACACACACACAGTGACACACACACACACAGTGACACACACACAGTGACACACACACACACAGTGACACACACAGTGACACACACACACACAGTGACACACACACACAGTGACACACACACACAGTGACACACACACACACAGTGACACACACACACAGTGACACACACACACAGTGACACACACACAGTGACACACACACACACAGTGACACACACACAGTGACACACACACACACACAGTGACACACACACACACACACACAGTGACACACACACAGTGACACACACACACACAGTGACACACACACACACAGTGACACACACACAGTGACACACACACACACAGTGACACACACACAGTGCTGTGGTTCCTCATGCACAACCTGAGGCACCGTGCACGCACACAGGTACACACACACACACACAGTGACACACACACACACACAGTGACACACACACACACAGTGACACACACAGTGACACACACACAGTGACACACACAGTGACACACACACACAGTGACACACACAGTGACACACACACACACAGTGACACACACACACACACACAGTGACACACACACACAGTGACACACACGCACACAGTGACACACACACACACAGTGACACACACACACACACACAGTGACACACACACAGTGACACACACACACACAGTGACACACACACACACAGTGACACACACACACACACAGTGACACACACACACACACAGTGACACACACACACACACAGTGACACACACACAGTGACACACACACACACAGTGACACACACACAGTGACACACACACACACACAGTGACACACACACACAGTGACACACACACACAGTGACACACACACACACAGTGACACACACACACACACAGTGACACACACACAGTGACACACACACACAGTGACACCCACACACAGTGACACACACACACAGTGACACACACACACACAGTGACACACACACACACAGTGACACACACACACAGTGACACACACACACACAGTGACACACACACACACAGTGACACACACACACAGTGACACACACACACAGTGACACACACACACACACAGTGACACACACACACAGTGACACACACACACACACACGGTGACACACACACACACAGTGACACACACACACAGGTACACACACACAGTGACACACACACACACAGTGACACACACACACACAGTGACACACACACACAGTGACACACACAGTGACACACACACACACACAGTGACACACACACACACACAGTGACACACACAGTGACACACACACACACAGTGACACACACACACACAGTGACACACACAGTGACACACACACAGTGACACACACACACACACAGTGACACACACAGTGACACACACACACACACACAGTGACACACACACACACAGTGACACACACACACACACAGTGACACACACAGTGACACACACACACACAGTGACACACACACACACAGTGACACACACAGTGACACACACACAGTGACACACACACACACACAGTGACACACACAGTGACACACACACACACACACAGTGACACACACACACACAGTGACACACACACACACAGTGACACACACACACACACACAGTGACACACACAGTGACACACACACACAGTGACACACACACACAGTGACACACACACACAGTGACACACACACAGTGACACACACACACACACACAGTGACACACACACACACAGTGACACACACACACACAGTGACACACACACACACACACAGTGACACACACAGTGACACACACACACAGTGACACACACACACAGTGACACACACACACAGTGACACACACAGTGACACACACACACACAGTGACACACACACACACACAGTGACACACACAGTGACACACACACACACACAGTGACACACACACACAGTGACACACACACACACAGTGACACACACACACAGTGACACACACACACACAGTGACACACACACAGTGACACACACACACAGTGACACACACACACACAGTGACACACACACACAGTGACACACACACACACAGTGACACACACACAGTGACACACACACACAGTGACACACACACATAGTGACACACACACACACAGTGACACACACACACAGTGACACACACACACACAGTGACACACACACACAGTGACACACACACACACAGTGACACACACACACAGTGACACACACACACACAGTGACACACACACACAGTGACACACACACACACAGTGACACACACACACAGTGACACACACACACACAGTGACACACACACACACAGTGACACACACACAGTGACACACACACACAGTGACACACACACACACAGTGACACACACACACACAGTGACACACACACACACAGTGACACACAGTGACACACACAGTGACACACAGTGACACACACACACACAGTGACACACAGTGACACACACAGTGACACACACACAGTGACACACACACACAGTGACACACAGTGACACACAGTGACACACACACAGTGACACACACACAGTGACACACACACACAGTGACACACACACACAGTGACACACACACAGTGACACACACACACAGTGACACACACACACAGTGACACACACACACAGTGACACACACACACAGTGACACACACACACACAGTGACACACACACACACACAGTGACACACACACAGTGACACACACACAGTGACACACACACAGTGACACCCACACACAGTGACACACACACACACAGTGACACACACACACACACAGTGACACACACACAGTGACACACACACACACACACAGTTACACACACACACAGTGACACACACACAGTGACACACACACACAGTGACACACACACACAGTGACACACACACACACAGTGACACACACACAGTGACACACACACACAGTGACACACACACACAGTGACACACACACAGTGACACACACACACAGTGACACACACACACATAGTGACACACACACACACAGTGACACACACACACACAGTGACACACACACACACAGTGACACACACACACACAGTGACACACACACACACAGTGACACACACACAGTGACACACACACACACAGTGACACACACACAGTGACACACACACACAGTGACACACACACACAGTGACACACACACACACAGTGACACACACACAGTGACACACACACAGTGACACACACACAGTGACACCCACACACAGTGACACACACACACACAGTGACACACACACACAGTGACACACACACAGTGACACACACACAGTGACACACACACAGTGACACACACACAGTGACACACACACACAGTGACACACACACAGTGACACACACACACAGTGACACACACACACACAGTGACACACACACAGTGACACACACACAGTGACACACACACAGTGACACCCACACACAGTGACACACACACACACAGTGACACACACACACAGTGACACACACACAGTGACACACACACAGTGACACACACACAGTGACACACACACACAGTGACACACACACACAGTGACACACACACACACAGTGACACACACACAGTGACACACACACACAGTGACACACACACACAGTGACACACACACACACAGTGACACACACACACACAGTGACACACACACACACAGTGACACACACACACACAGGTACACACACACAGTGACACACACACAGTGACACACACACAGTGACACACACACACAGTGACACACACACAGTGACACACACACACACAGTGACACACACACACAGTGACACACACACACAGTGACACACACACACAGTGACACACACACACACAGTGACACACACACATTGACACACACACACAGTGACACACACACAGACACACACACACACAGACACACACACATACACACACACAGACACACACACAGACACACAGACACACACACAGACACACACACAGACACACACACAGACACACACACACACACAGACACACACAGACACACAGACACACACACAGACACACACACAGACACACACACAGACACACACAGACACACACACACACACACAGACACACACACAGACACACATACACACACACAGACACACACAGACACACACACATACACACACACACATACACACACAGACACACACACAGACACACACACACACATAGACACACACACACACAGACACACACATACACACACACAGACACAGACACACACACAGACACACACACAGACACACACACAGACACACACACAGACACACACACAGACACACACACACACAGACACACACACACACAAAGTGTCTCTCCCCCCGTGTCTCTCTCCCCGTGTCTCTCTCGCCGTGTCTCTCTCCCCGTGTCTCTCTCTCCCCGTGTCTCTCTCCCCGTGTCTCTCTCTCCCCGTGTCTCTCTCTCGCCGTGTCTCTCTCCTCGTGTCTCAGCGCTGGAGAAGAAGAGTCGGTGACGAGGGAGACACGAGAGACACGAGTGACGACGGTGACGACGACGGTGACGACGACGACGACGATGATGACGATGACGACGGCGAAAACGACGACGATGACGATGACGATGATGACGACGCCTCGAACGAAAGAGTTCAGTGTGTCCCCTCCTGAGACACGCGGAGAGAGACACGCGGAGACACACGGAGAGAGACACGGGGGGAGAGACACGGGGAGAGACACGGAGAGAGACACGGGGAGAGACACGGGGAGAGACACGGGGAGAGACACGGGGAGAGACACGGGGAGAGACACGGGGAGAGACACGGGGAGAGACACGGAGAGAGAGACACGGGGAGAGAGACACGGGGAGAGACACGGGGGGAGAGACACGGGGAGACACGGGGAGAGACACGGGGGGAGAGACACGGGGAGAGACACGGGGAGAGACACGGGGAGAGACACGGGGGGAGAGACACGGGGAGAAAGACACGGAGAGAGACACGGGGGGAGAGACACGGGGAGAGACACGGGGAGAGACACGGCGAGAGAGACACGGGGAGAGAGACACGGGGAGAGACGGGGAGAGAGAGACACGGAGAGAGACACGGCGAGAGAGACACGGGGAGAGAGAGACACGGGGAGAGAGACACACGGAGAGACGGGGAGAGAGAGACACGGAGAGAGACACGGCGAGAGAGACACGGGGAGAGACACGGAGAGAGACACACAGACGGGGAGAGAGACACAGGGAGAGAGACACGGGGAGAGACACACGGAGACACACGGGGAGAGAGACACGGTGTGAGAGAGAGAGACACACGGGGAGAGACACGGGGAGAGACACGGGGAGAGAGACACGGGGAGAGAGAGACACGGGGAGAGAGAGACACGGGGAGAGAGACACGGGGTGAGAGACACACGGGGTGAGAGACACACGGGGAGAGAGACACGGAGAGAGACACGCAGAGAGACACGGGGAGAGAGAGAGAGACACGGGGAGAGACACGGGGAGAGAGACACACACACGGGGAGAGAGACACGGGGAGAGACACGGAGAGAGAGACACACGGGGAGAGACACGGGGAGAGAGAGAGAGAGACACACACGGGGAGAGAGACACGGGGAGAGACACGGAGAGAGAGAGACGGGGAGAGAGACACGGGGAGAGAGACACGGAGAGAGACACGGGGAGAGACACAAACGCAGACATACAAAAGACACGCACAGAGACACATAGACATAGAGACACATAGAGACACGGGGAGAGAGACACAGACTCTTCTGTCTGTCTAGGCCCTGTCCGTCTAGGCATTGTCTGTGCCGTGTGTTAGACATTGTACATTCAGATCTCAATAAAGTTGGAGGTCTACCTTATTGACTGTGTGGTAATCATCAGAGTGGGTGGGTGAGTGGGTGGGTGGGTGGGTGAGTGGGTGGGTGGGTGGGTGAGTGGGTGGGTGGGTGGGTGGGTGAGTGGGTGAGTGGGTGGGTGAGTGGGTGGGTGAGTGGGTGGGTGGGTGAGTGGGTGGGTGGGTGAGTGGGTGGGTGGGTGGGTGGGTGGGTGGGTGAGTGGGTGGGTGGGTGAGTGGGTGGGTGGGTGAGTGGGTGGGTGGGTGGGTGGGTGAGTGGGTGGGTGGGTGGGTGAGTGGGTGAGTGGGTGGGTGGGTGGGTGAGTGGGTGGGTGGGTGAGTGGGTGGGTGGGTGAGTGGGTGAGTGGGTGGATGTGTTTGTGGGTGAGTGGGTGGATGAGTGGGTGGGTGAGTGGGTGGGTGAGTGGGTGAGTGGGTGGGTGAGTGGGTGGGTGGGTGGGTGGGTGGGTGAGTGGGTGGGTGGGTGAGTGAGTGGGTGGGTGGGTGAGTGAGTGGGTGGGTGGGTGAGTGAGTGGGTGGGTGGGTGAGTGGGTGGGTGAGTGGGTGGGTGAGTGAGTGGGTGGGTGGGTGGGTGAGTGGGTGAGTGGGTGGGTGAGTGGGTGGGTGGGTGAGTGAGTGGGTGGGTGAGTGGGTGGGTGGGTGAGTGGGTGGGTGGGTGGGTGAATGGGTGGGTGGGTGGGTGGGTGAGTGGGTGGGTGGGTGAGTGGGTGAGTGGGTGGATGTGTTTGTGTGGGTGAGTGGGTGGATGAGTGGGTGGGTGAGTGGGTGGGTGAGTGGGTGAGTGGGTGGGTGAGTGGGTGGGTGGGTGGGTGGGTGAGTGGGTGGGTGGGTGAGTGGGTGGGTGGGTGAGTGAGTGGGTGGGTGGGTGAGTGAGTGGGTGGGTGGGTGAGTGAGTGGGTGGGTGGGTGAGTGAGTGGGTGGGTGGGTGAGTGGGTGGGTGAGTGGGTGGGTGAGTGAGTGGGTGGGTGGGTGAGTGGGTGAGTGGGTGGGTGAGTGGGTGGGTGGGTGAGTGGGTGGGTGGGTGAGTGGGTGAGTGGGTGGGTGGGTGGGTGAGTGGGTGAGTGGGTGGGTGAGTGGGTGGGTGGGTGAGTGAGTGGGTGGGTGGGTGAGTGGGTGAGTGGGTGGGTGAGTGGGTGGGTGAGTGGGTGGGTGAGTGGGTGGGTGGGTGGGTGAGTGGGTGGGTGGGTGGGTGGGTGGGTGAGTGGGTGGGTGGGTGGGTGAGTGGGTGGGTGAGTGGGTGGGTGGGTGAGTGAGTGGGTGGGTGGGTGAGTGAGTGGGTGGGTGGGTGAGTGGGTGGGTGGGTGGGTGGGTGGGTGAGTGAGTGGGTGGGTGAGTGGGTGGGTGAGTGGGTGGGTGGGTGAGTGGGTGGGTGGGTGAGTGGGGGTGGGTGGGTGGGTGAGTGGGTGGGTGGGTGAGTGGGTGGGTGGGTGGGTGGGTGGGTGAGTGGGTGGGTGGGTGGGTGGGTGGGTGAGTGGGTGGGTGGGTGAGTGGGTGGGTGGGTGGGTGGGTGAGTGGGTGGGTGGGTGGGTGGGTGGGTGAGTGGGTGGGTGGGTGAGTGGGTGGGTGGGTGGGTGAGTGAGTGAGTGGGTGGGTGGGTGAGTGGGTGGGTGGGTGGGTGGGTGGGTGGGTGAGTGGGTGGGTGGGTGGGTGAGTGGGTGGGTGGGTGGGTGGGTGAGTGGGTGGGTGGGTGGGTGGGTGAGTGGGTGGGTGGGTGAGTGGGTGGGTGGGTGGGTGGGTGAGTGGGTGGGTGAGTGGGTGGGTGGGTGAGTGGGGGTGGGTGGGTGAGTGGGTGGGTGAGTGGGTGGGTGGGTGAGTGGGTGGGTGAGTGGGTGAGTGGGTGGGTGAGTGGGTGGGTGGGTGAGTGGGTGGGTGGGTGGGTGAGTGAGTGGGTGGGTGGGTGAGTGGGTGGGTGGGTGGGTGGGTGAGTGGGTGGGTGGGTGGGTGGGTGAGTGGGTGGGTGGGTGGGTGAGTGGGTGGGTGGGTGGGTGGGTGAGTGGGTGGGTGGGTGAGTGGGTGAGTGGGTGGGTGGGTGGGTGGGTGGGTGAGTGGGTGGGTGAGTGGGTGGGTGGGTGGGTGGGTGGGTGAGTGGGTGGGTGGGTGGGTGAGTGGGTGGGTGAGTGGGTGAGTGGGTGGGTGAGTGGGTGGGTGGGTGGGTGAGTGGGTGGGTGGGTGGGTGGGTGAGTGAGTGGGTGGGTGGGTGGGTGGGTGGGTGGGTGGGTGGGTGAGTGGGTGGGTGGGTGGGTGAGTGGGTGGGTGGGTGGGTGAGTGGGTGGGTGGGTGGGTGAGTGGGTGGGTGGGTGGGGTGAGTGAGTGGGTGGGTGGGTGGGTGGGTGGGTGGGTGGGTGGGTGGGTGAGTGGGTGGGTGGGTGGGTGGGTGGGTGGGTGGGTGGGTGAGTGGGTGGGTGAGTGGGTGAGTGGGTGGGTGGGTGGGTGAGTGGGTGGGTGAGTGGGTGAGTGGGTGGGTGAGTGGGTGGGTGGGTGGGTGGGTGAGTGGGTGGGTGGGTGGGTGAGTGAGTGGGTGAGTGGGTGGGTGAGTGGGTGGGTGGGTGAGTGGGTGAGTGGGTGGGTGGGTGAGTGGGTGGGTGGGTGGGTGGGTGGGTGGGGTGGGTGAGTGGGTGGGTGGGTGGGTGGTGTGAGTGGGTGGGTGAGTGGGTGGGTGGGTGGGTGAGTGAGTGGGTGAGTGGGTGGGTGGTTGGGTGGGTGGGTGAGTGGGTGGGTGGGTGAGTGGGTGGGTGGGTGGGTGGGTGAGTGGGTGGGTGGGTGGGTGGGTGGGTGAGTGGGTGGGTGGGTGGGTGGGTGAGTGGGTGGGTGGGTGGGGTGAGTGGGTGGGTGGGTGGGTGGGTGGGTGAGTGGGTGGGTGGGTGGGTGGGTGGGTGAGTGGGTGGGTGGGTGGGTGGGTGAGTGGGGTGGGTGGGTGAGTGGGTGGGTGGGTGGGTGGGTGAGTGGGTGAGTGGGTGGGTGAGTGGGTGGGTGGGTGAGTGAGTGGGTGGGTGAGTGGGTGGGTGGGTGAGTGGGTGGGTGGGTGGGTGAGTGGGTGGGTGGGTGGGTGAGTGAGTGGGTGGGTGAGTGGGTGGGTGGGTGAGTGGGTGGGTGGGTGGGTGAGTGGGTGGGTGGGTGGGTGAGTGAGTGGGTGAGTGGGTGGGTGAGTGGGTGGGTGAGTGGGTGAGTGGGTGGGTGGGGTGAGTGGGTGGGTGGGTGGGTGAGTGGGTGGGTGGGTGGGTGAGTGGGTGGGTGGGTGGGTGAGTGGGTGGGTGGGTGGGTGGGTGAGTGGGTGGGTGGGTGGGTGAGTGGGTGGGTGGGTGGGTGAGTGGGTGGGTGAGTGGGTGAGTGGGTGGGTGGGTGAGTGGGTGGGTGGGTGAGTGGGTGGGTGAGTGGGTGAGTGGGTGGGTGAGTGGGTGGGTGGGTGAGTGAGTGGGTGAGTGGGTGGGTGAGTGGGTGGGTGGGTGAGTGGGTGAGTGGGTGGGTGGGTGGGTGAGTGGGTGGGTGGGTGGGTGAGTGGGTGGGTGGGGTGAGTGGTGGGTGGGTGAGTGAGTGGGTGGGTGAGTGGGTGGGTGGGTGAGTGGGTGAGTGGGTGGGTGAGTGGGTGGGTGAGTGGGTGGGTGAGTGGGTGGGTGAGTGGGTGGGTGGGTGAGTGGGTGGGTGGGTGGGTGGGTGAGTGGTGGGTGAGTGGGTGGGTGAGTGGGTGGGTGGTGGGTGGGTGAGTGGGTGGGTGGGTGGGTGGGTGAGTGGGTGGGTGGGTGGGTGAGTGGGTGGGTGAGTGGGTGGGTGAGTGAGTGGGTGGGTGGGTGAGTGAGTGGGTGGGTGGGTGGTGTGGGTGGGTGAGTGAGTGGGTGGGTGAGTGGGTGGGTGAGTGGGTGGGTGGGTGAGTGGGTGGGTGGGTGAGTGGGTGGGTGGGTGGGTGAGTGGGGGTGGGTGGGTGAGTGGGTGGGTGGGTGGGTGGGTGGGTGGGTGGGTGAGTGGGTGAGTGGGTGGGTGGGTGAGTGAGTGGATGAGTGGGTGGGTGAGTGAGTGGGTGAGTGAGTGGATGAGTGGGTGGGTGAGTGAGTGGGTGGGTGAGTGGGTGGGTGGGTGAGTGGGTGGGTGGGTGGGTGAGTGGGGTGGGTGGAGTGGGTGAGTGAGTGGGTGAGTGGGTGGGTGAGTGGGTGGGTGAGTGGGTGGTGAGTGGGTGGGTGGGTGAGTGGGTGGGTGGGTGGGTGAGTGGGTGGGTGGGTGGTGGTGAGTGGGTGGGTGGGGTGGGTGAGTGGGTGGGTGGGTGGGTGGGTGAGTGGGTGGGTGGGTGGGTGGGTGAGTGGGTGGGTGGGTGGGTGAGTGGGTGGGTGAGTGGGTGAGTGGGTGGGTGGTGTGAGTGGGTGGGTGGGTGAGTGGGTGGGTGAGTGGGTGAGTGGGTGGGTGAGTGGGTGGGTGGGTGAGTGAGTGGGTGAGTGGGTGGGTGAGTGGGTGGGTGGGTGAGTGGGTGAGTGGGTGGGTGGGTGAGTGGGTGGGTGGGTGGGTGAGTGGGTGGGTGGGTGAGTGGGTGGGTGGGTGAGTGGGTGGGTGGGTGAGTGGGTGGGTGGGTGAGTGGGTGAGTGGGTGGGTGAGTGGGTGGGTGAGTGGGTGGGTGAGTGGGTGGGTGAGTGGGTGGGTGGGTGAGTGGGTGGGTGGGTGGGGTGAGTGAGTGGGTGAGTGGGTGGGTGAGTGGGGTGGGTGGGTGGGTGGAGTGGTTGGGTGGGTGGGTGGGTGGGTGAGTGGGTGGGTGGGTGGGTGAGTGGGTGGGTGAGTGGGTGGGTGGGTGAGTGAGTGGGTGGGTGGGTGAGTGAGGTGGGTGGGTGGGTGGGTGGGTGGGTGTGGGTGGGTGAGTGAGTGGGTGGGTGAGTGGGTGGGTGAGTGGGTGGGTGGGTGAGTGGGTGGGTGGGTGAGTGGGTGGGTGGGTGGGTGAGTGGGTGGGTGGGTGGGTGAGTGGGTGGGTGGGTGAGTGGGTGGGTGGGTGGGTGAGTGGGTGGGTGGGTGGGTGGGTGGGTGAGTGGGTGGTGTGGGTGAGTGGGTGGGTGGGTGGTGGGTGAGTGGGTGGGTGGGTGGGTGGGTGGGTGAGTGGGTGGGTGGGTGAGTGGGTGGTGGGTGGGTGAGTGAGTGGAGTGGGTGGGTGGGTGAGTGGGTGGGTGGGTGGGTGAGTGGGTGGGTGGGTGGGTGGGTGAGTGGGTGGGTGGGTGGGTGAGTGGGTGGGTGGGTGGGTGGAGGGTGAGTGGTGGTGGGTGGGTGGGTGAGTGGGTGGGTGGGTGAGTGGGTGGGTGGGTGGGTGGGTGAGTGGGTGGGTGAGTGGGTGGGTGGGTGAGTGGGTGGGTGGGTGAGTGGGTGGGTGAGTGGGTGGGTGGGTGAGTGGGTGGGTGAGGTGGGTGAGTGGGTGGGTGAGTGGGTGGGTGGGTGGGTGAGTGGGTGGGTGGGTGGGTGAGTGAGTGGGTGGGTGGGTGAGTGGGTGGGTGGGTGGGTGGGTGAGTGGGTGGGTGGGTGGGTGGGTGAGTGGGTGGGTGGGTGGGTGAGTGGGTGGGTGGGTGGGTGGGTGAGTGGGTGGGTGGGTGAGTGGGTGAGTGGGTGGGTGGGTGGGTGGGTGGGTGAGTGGGTGGGTGGGTGGGTGAGTGGGTGGGTGGGTGGGTGAGTGGGTGGGTGAGTGGGTGGGTGGGTGGGTGAGTGGGTGGGTGAGTGAGTGGGTGGGTGAGGTGGGTGGGTGGGTGAGTGGGTGGGTGGGTGGGTGAGTGGGTGGGTGGGTGGGTGAGTGGGTGGGTGGGTGGGTGAGTGGGTGGGTGGGTGGGTGAGTGAGTGGGTGGGTGGGTGGGTGGGTGAGTGGGTGGGTGGAGTGGGTGAGTGGGTGGGTGAGTGGGTGGGTGGGTGGGTGGGTGGTGAGTGGGTGGGTGAGTGGGTGAGTGGTGGGTGGGTGGGTGAGTGGGTGGGTGGGTGAGTGGGTGGTGGTGAGTGGGGTGAGTGGGTGGGTGAGTGGGTGGGTGGGTGGGTGGGTGAGTGGGTGGGTGGGTGGGTGAGTGAGTGGGTGAGTGGGTGGGTGGTGGGTGGGTGGGTGAGTGGGTGAGGTGGGTGGGTGGTGAGTGGGTGGGTGGGTGGGTGAGTGGGTGGGTGGGTGAGTGGGTGGGTGGAGTGGGTGGGTGGGTGAGTGGGTGGGTGGGTGGGTGGGTGAGTGGGGTGGGTGGTGAGTGGGTGGGTGGGTGGGTGGTGAGTGGGTGAGTGGGTGGGTGGTTGGGTGGGTGGGTGAGTGGGTGGGTGGTGGTGAGTGGGTGGGGTGGGTGGGTGGGTGAGTGGGTGGGTGGGTGGGTGGGTGAGTGGGTGGGTGGGTGGGTGGGTGAGTGGGTGGGTGGTGGTGGAGTGGTGGGTGGGTGGGTGGGTGGGTGAGTGGGTGGGTGGGTGGGTGGGTGGGTGGGTGAGTGGGTGGGTGGGTGGGTGGGTGAGTGGGGTGGGTGGAGTGGGTTGGGTGGGTGGGTGGGTGGGTGAGTGGGTGAGTGGGTGGGTGGGTGGGTGAGTGGGTGGGTGGGTGAGTGAGTGGGTGGGGTGAGTGGGTGGTGGGTGAGTGGGTGGGTGGGTGGGTGATGTGGGTGGGTGGGTGGGTGAGTGAGTGGGTGAGTGGGTGGGTGAGTGGGTGGGTGGGTGGTGTGGGTGAGTGGGTGGGTGGTGTGGGTGGTGTGAGTGGGTGGGTGGGTGGGTGAGTGGGTGGGGTGGGTGGGTGAGTGGGTGGGTGGGTGGGTGGGTGGGTGAGTGGGTGGTGGGTGGGTGGGTGGGTGAGTGGGTGGGTGGGTGGGTGAGTGGGTGGGTGGTGGGTGAGTGGTGGTGGAGTGGGTGGGTGAGTGGGTGGGTGGGTGAGTGGGTGGGTGAGTGGGTGAGTGGGTGGGTGAGTGGGTGGGTGGGTGGGTGGGTGGGTGAGTGGTGGGTGAGTGGGTGGGTGGGTGAGTGGGTGGGTGGGTGAGTGGGTGAGTGGGTGGGTGGGTGAGTGGGGTGGGTGGGTGGGTGAGTGGGTGGGTGGGTGAGTGGGTGGGTGGGTGAGTGGGTGGGTGGGTGAGTGGGTGAGTGGGTGGGTGAGTGGGTGGTGGGTGAGTGGGTGGGTGAGTGGGTGGGTGGGTGAGTGGGTGGGTGGGTGAGTGGGTGGGTGGGTGGGTGAGTGGGTGAGTGGTGAGTGGGTGGGTGAGTGGGTGGGTGGGTGGTGAGTGGGTGGGTGGTGGGTGAGTGGGTGGGTGGGTGGGTGAGTGGTGGGTGGGTGGTGTGGGTGAGTGGGTGGGTGGGTGGGTGAGTGGGTGGGTGGGTGGTGAGTGGGTGGGTGGGTGGGTGAGTGGGTGGGTGAGTGAGTGGGTGGGTGGGTGAGTGGGTGGGTGGGTGGGTGGGTGGGTGTGTGGGTGGGTGGGTGAGTGGGTGGGTGGGTGGTGGTGAGTTGGGTGGGTGAGTGGGTGGGTGGGTGAGTGGGTGGGTGAGTGGGTGGGTGGGTGAGTGGGTGAGTGGGTGGGTGAGTGAGTGGGTGGGAGTGGTGGGTGGGTGAGTGGGTGGGTGGGTGAGTGGGTGAGTGGGTGGGTGGGGTGGGTGAGTGGGTGGGTGGGTGAGTGGGTGGGTGAGTGAGTGAGTGGGTGGGTGGGTCGGTGAGTGGGTGGGTGGAGTGGGTGGTGAGTGGGTGGGTGGGTGAGTGGGTGGGTGGGTGGGTGGGTGGGTGAGTGGGTGGGTGGGTGGGTGGGTGAGTGGGGTGGGTGGGTGGGTGAGTGGGTGGGTGAGTGGGTGGGTGGGTGGGTGAGTGGGTGGGGTGGGTGGGTGGGTGAGTGGGTGGGTGGGTGGAGTGGAGTGGGTGGGTGGGTGGGTGGGTGAGTGGGTGGGTGAGTGTGTGGGTGGGTGGGTGAGTGGGTGGGTGGGTGGAGTGGGTGGGTGGGTGGGTGGGTGTGTGGGTCGGGTGGGTGAGTGGGTGGGTGGGGTGGGTGAGTTGGGTGGGTGAGTGGGTGGGTGGGTGAGTGGGTGGGTGAGTGGGTGGGGTGGGTGAGTGGGTGAGTGGGTGGGTGAGTGAGTGGGTGGGTGAGTGGGTGGTGGTGAGTGGGTGGGTGGGTGGGTGAGTGGGTGGGTGAGTGGGTGGTGGGTGAGTGGGTGGGTGAGTGAGTGGGTGGGTGGGTGGGTGGGTGGGTGAGTGGGTGGGTGGGTGAGTGGGTGGGTGGGTCGGTGAGTGGGTGGGTGGGTGGGTGAGTGGGTGGGTGGGTGGGTGAGTGGGTGGGTGGTGGGTGGGTGGGTGGGTGGGTGAGTGGGTGGGTGGGTGGGTGAGTGGGTGGGTGGGTGGGTGGGTGAGTGGGTGGGTGAGTGGGTGGGTGGGTGTGTGAGTGAGTGGGTGGGTGGGTGGGTGAGTGGGTGGGTGGGTGAGTGGGTGAGTGGGTGGGTGAGTGGGTGAGTGGAGTGGGTGGGTGAGTGGGTGAGTGGGTGGGTGAGTGGGTGGGTGAGTGGGTGGGTGAGTGGGTGGGTGGGTGAGTGGGTGGGTGAGTGAGTGGGTGGGTGGGTGGGTGGGTGAGTGGGTGGGTGGGTGGGTGGGTGGGTGGGTGAGTGGGTGAGTGGGTGGGTGAGTGGGTGGGTGGGTGGGTGGGTGAGTGGGTGGGTGGGTGAGTGGGTGGTGGGTGAGTGGGTGGGTGGGTGAGTGAGTGGGTGGGTGAGTGGGTGAGTGGGTGGGTGAGTGGGTGGGTGGGTGGGTGAGGTGGGTGGGTGGGTGAGTGGGTGGGTGAGTGGGTGGGTGAGTGGGTGGGTGGGTGGGTGAGTGGGTGGGTGGGTGGGTGAGTGAGTGGGTGGGTGAGTGGGTGAGTGGGTGGGTGAGTGGGTGGAGTGGGTGGGTGGGTGGGTGGGTGGGTGGTGTGGGTGGGTGAGTGGTGGTGGGTGGTGGGTGGGTGAGTGTGAGTGGGTGGGTGAGTGGGTGAGTGGGTGGGTGGGTGGGTGAGTGGGTGGGTGGGTGGGTGAGTGGGTGGTGGTGGGTGAGTGGTGGGTGAGTGGGTGAGTGGGTGGGTGAGTGGGGTGAGTGGGTGGGTGGGTGAGTGGGTGGGTGGGTGAGTGGTGGGTGGGTGGGTGAGTGGGTGGGTGGGTGAGTGGAGTGAGTGGGTGGGTGAGTGGGTGAGTGGGTGGGTGGGTGTGGTGAGTGGGTGAGTGGGTGGGTGAGTGAGTGGTGGTGAGTGGGTGGTGAGTGGGTGGGTGGGTGAGTGGGTGGTGTGGGTGGGTGTGAGTGGGTGGGTGGGTGACGTGGGTGAGTGGAGTGAGTTGGAGGGTGGGTGAGGTGAGTGGGTGGGTGGGAGTGGGTGAGTGGGTGGGTGGCGTGAGTGGGTGAGTGTGGTGGGTGGGTGAGTGGAGTGGGTGGTGTGGGTGAGTGGGTGAGTGGGTGGGTGTGAGTGAGTGAGAGTGAGTGGGTGGGTGGGTGAGTGAGGGGTGAGTGGGTGAGTGGGTGGTGGGTGGGTGAGTGAGTGAGTGTGGGTGGGTGGGTGGGTGAGTTGTGTGGAGTGAGTGGAGAGTGGGTGGGTGAGTGGGTGAGGTGGGTGGGTGAGTGGGTGAGTGGGTGGGTGGGAGACTGGGTGAGTGAGTGAGTG
>NW_027620530.1:117500-171230 GCF_964198595.1 Lampetra fluviatilis | reverse complement strand
TCGTCACATTGGCCTTAATGGACGCGTGGTGATGGTGAAAGATGATTCGACGGTGGACACTGAATTGCCGGAGCCCCATTTAACATTCAGGTGACACGGGGCACGGTACGTGAAGAACCTCTTATGTCCTGTAAGCAGACTTCTCTGCATGGGATAGTTAACGCCTCTTAATGCACAGACAACCGCCAACGCAGCCTCGCCTGCCGGAGGAGCTCGCTGATGATCGGACAGTGTTCAGATCTCTCAAGGATCTGTGAGCTACTCGCACACAAAGACCCACGTGTAGCCTTTAACAGACTGTTGGGGCAAGTGCTTTATAACATCATCAAAGGGGCGCTGCAATACGATGCAATCAAAATCACCGATCAGAGATTTTCCCATATATGGTTTTTGTTGATTGTGAATCGATACTAATTGTATTGATTCCACTCAGTCGATACAGCAGCAAGTTCAAAATGTCCGATTTTATCTGAAAGTTTCTGCGTTTCACAGATCATACAAAGCAACGGTATTGATGCCTGGTTTGTATGTACTTTTTATCAAAAAAAAATTCATGTAGTCTATCAGACTTTTGTATTAAATCGCTCTGCAAAAAGTCATTTTGTATGCTAATAAATCAATGTTATGCTAATGCTAAATTTCATCATAGCCGCGACTCGGTTTACTCCGATGTGCAATGTCATCTTTATTTCGATCCTGTGAGTGTACAATTTTATATTTAACTTCATTTACTGAGTGAATGCAAGACCACTTATATGCTGATGTCCATTTTTATCATAGCTGTGATTCATTCAGCCATTCACTCAGCCACAAACTCACTCAGCCACACACTCACTCAACGACTCACTCAACTACTCAGCCGCTCACTCACTCAGATATTCACTCACTAAACCACTCACTCACTCAATAATTAACTCAACCACTCACCCAACCAATCATTCAACCACCCACTCACTCAATCACTCAACCATCACCCTCTCACTCAACCATTCACTCACTCAGCCACTCACTCACTCAATCACTCAACCACTCGCTCACTAAACCACTCGCTCATTCAACCGCTTGCTCACTCAACCATTCACTCACTCAACCACTCGCTTGCTCACTCAACCACTCACTTTCTCACTCAAGCACTCGCTCACTCAACCACTCAACCACTCGCTCAAAGACTCATTTAACCACTCATTCAAGCACTCACTCAAGTACTCACTCAACCCCTCACTCAACCACTCGCTCAACGACTAACTCTACCACTCACTCACTCAACCCCTCACTCAACGTTTCACTCAACCACTCACTCAACGACTCACTTAACCACTCACTTAACCACTCACTTAACCACTCACTTAACCACTCACTAGCTCAACCACTCACTTAATGACTTACTCAACCACTCAATCAATTACTTTCTCACTCACTCAGCCACTCACTCCTTCACTCAGCCACTCACCCTTTCACTCAGCCACTCACTCATTTAGCCACTCACTCAGCCACACACTCAACCACTCAGCCGCGCACTCACGAAGCTACTTACTCACGAAGCTACTTACTTACTCAACCACTCACTCACTTAATCACTTACTCAACCATCACTCTTTCACCCACTCAACCACTTACTCACTCAGCCACTCACTCCCTCAACCACTAACTGACTGAACCACTCACTCAACCACTCACTCATTCAACCATTCCCGAATTCATTCAACCATTATGTCGCTGGACGAGTACCACCTTGATGGGTCTGCGACGTTTCCTTCCATAGTTATTGCCAAAAAACCACAAACATCCCAGAATCCTCTCGGTTTGGGGTCCAAATGTTGTCGCTTATTATATCCCATGAGAAACATCGCATCGAATAAATGCGATTGGATTCTCCCCGCCTGGACGAGCAGAATTGAATATGTAAGCATCAGGGTTTGGATCAAACCTACAACCTCCTGTATACCGGGCAAAGTAGTGAACTTCTCGTCACCTGGGTCGCCCTAATCCATTCCCGTATCTCTTCTTCTGTGTGTGTGCTACAGGCGGGTGTCTCAGATTGCCAGCACCATGTGATGGGAGCTCCAGGGCATGCTGCGTGCTCGCCAGGAGGGGCTGGGCAAGATGGCATAGTCGCTGGAGCAGCTGCGGGCGCGGCACCGCCGCTCTCACCCTGGCGGAGTCCAGCAACACAGTGGGGCGGCACCAGCGGGACACTGGACAACGCAGCCAAGGTGCGCGCCAGCCACTCACTCATCCACTCGCTCACTCACTCACTCAGCCACTCATACAGCCACTCACTTACTCAACCACTAACTTAAACCACTCACTCACTCATCCACTCGCTCACTCACTCACTCAGCCACTCATATAGCCACTCACTTACTCACCCACTAACTTAAACCACTCACTCAACTACTCACTCACTCAACCACTCACTCAACCATTCAGTCAACCATTCACTCACTCAACCACTCAATCAATCAATCACTCACTCAGTCATTAACTCAACCACTCACTCAACCACACACTCATGCTTTCAAACACTCACTCATTGGTTCAAACACTCACTCATTCAAATACTCATTCAACCACTCACTAATTCACTCAACCACTCACTCACTGAACCACTCACTCGCTCACTCAACCACCCGCTCTCTCAATGAACCAATCGCTCCATCAACCACTCATTCAGCCACTCACTCAACCATTTGTAGTAGGTTCAAAGAGACTTGGACGACATAGTCGGAGGCACACTTATTTATTAAACGTTCCACTGTATACAGGCCAAGGTATACGACACTCGAAGGGGTATTGGCCCCTTCACCCGCCTAACAGGGAGATCCCACAATCTCTGTCCCGGCTAGCCTACTCCCAGGTCCTCCACTACAGAGCTAGGGGAGGCTAGCTGACCCAGCTCTGGTCAAGCTGGGATTACGGCACCCTGAGTCCCCAGACCGGCTCTTATAAGAACATCGGTTCTGGGCTCTCGGAGCCACGCCACTGGCTTGCCCTGGTCGGTCCTTAGGAGGACGGCGATCCAGGGGAGTCCCAGGGGCTATCTAGCCGGTCTTCTTTCTTCGCTGGTTAAAGCTAAACACTGAACCCCGAGCCCACCGGCTCACCGCCTCATATAGCAACTCCCCCACCGAGGAGTGGGGCCGTGGGGGATCACAGCGCCGTTTTAGCCCCCCAGGCTCAACGGTGCGGACGTGGATGTTAGCATCCTTCCGCGTGCGGCCATAACCACCCCTGGTGTGTTTGTTCGCCCTCCCGTAACACCTCTGCACATTCACTCACTCACTCAGCCACTCACTCAACCAATCAGTCACTCAATCATTAATTCAACCACTCACTCAACCCCTTACACACAGGCTCATCACCTGTGTCTCAACCTTCTCACTGAGTAACATAACTCTTTTTTTAGAAGTGACCTGGCCACAAGTGATAGGTCAACAACGTTCCTTATGTGGAAATTTATAGCAGCCAACTACTCTAAACGCCTGTTTCTAATGTGTAGGGAAAATCCAGTGGACCAGAATAAATATCCACTTGACCACGGAGAGAACATGCAAACTCCAAATATACAGGTGTCAGGGTTGGGATCTAACCGACAACCTCCTGTATACCAGACGAGGTAGTTAACATTGTATCCGGGCAAGCCGTACATCGAGCTGGAGTGGACCATGCGGCCCATCCCTATCGCGTGAGTGGCTCCCACTGTTGTTATTGTGTTCATATGTGTGTGGTCTGCTTGTGTGTATGCGTGTGCCACACTGCGCTATGAACCCAACATGACCAGGCTGTTGCCCCGCTCGCCCGACTCGTTGAGAGGCTTGCCCACCCCCCAGGGCGTTGTCGTGAAGATACCGCTGGGAGGAAGAATATCTCACAATACTGGAAGAGGTGAGGACTACACAGAGTGGGTGATTAGCTGGGTGGGTCTGTGAGTGAGTTGGTGGGTGAGTCAATGGGTGAGTCGGTTGGTGAGTGGGTCGGTCAGTGGTTCAGGGAGTAGGTGAGTGAGTGTGTTAGAGATTGAGTGGGTGGTGGGTGATTGTGTGAATTAGTGGGTGGGTGGGTGAGTGAATAGTTTGAAGTGAGTGAGTGGGTGAGGTAGTGGCTGAGAGGTGGATTGGTGAGTGGATGAGTAAATTGGTGGGTTAGAGATTGAGTGGGTGGGTAACTAGGTGGTTGTGTGGGTGAGTGGCTTAATGGGTGAGTAGGTGAGTGCCTGGATAAGTAATTGAGTGGATGGTAGCATGAGTGGGTGGATGGTTGAGTGGATGGGTGAATTAGTGACTGACTGAGTGAGTTAGTGGGTAGGTCAGTGCGTGATTGTGTGGGGGAGTGGTGAGTGAGGAGTTGAGTGAATAGGTTAGTGGGTGGGTGAGTAAATTGTTGAGTGAGTGGTTTAAAGATTGAGTGTGTGGCAGGGTGAGTGGGTTTGTGAGTGGGTTGGTGGGTGTTTGAATGGGTGAGTGGGTGGAGTGCCGTGGTGGCGAGCTGTTAACTACCTCGCCTTTTTACAGGAGGTCGTGAGGTCGATCCCGACCCTGACACCTGTATATTTGCATGTTCTCCCCATGGTCGCGTGGAATTTTCTCCAGGTGCTCCGGGTTCTCCCTCCACATTTTAAAACATGCAATTATAGAATTTGGCTGCTATAACTTTATACGTGAAAAGCCACTTAATTGAGCTGTTGTTTGTGGTCAGGTGGTTTCTGAAAAATATCTATATAGCTGAGGGCCTTACCTGGTAAAATAAAAAGCGTAATTTTCATTTAGTGTGCAGATGAGTGGCCGAGTGGGAGAGTGGATGAGTGAGTACGACGTTTGATGGGTAGTAGGTCAGTGGCTGGGTGAGTGAGTGTGGGCCTGAGATTGAGTGGGGGGCTTGGTGAGTGGGTAAGTGTGCGCTTGGCTCGGTGGTTGAATGAATGGATGGTTGAGTTAGTGGGTGGGTGTTTGAGTGTGTGTTATTGTGGGTGGGAGAGTCAGAGAGTGGAGTGCCATGTTGGCAAATTGTTAACTACCTTGCCTGGTATTTTTAAGTTTGTAGGTTCGATCCAAACCCTGTTTCTCAAAACAATATATATATATGTCAATGTGCCTTTCCTGGGAAAAAAAACATGATTTAGATTTAGTTAGGGGTGTTGGTGAGTGAGTGGGTGGGTGGGTGAGTGCATCAGTGTGGGTTTCAGATTTAGTGGGTGGCTTGGTGAGTGGGTAAGTTCGAGTGACTCAGTGGTTGAGTTAGTGGGTGGTTACGTTAGTAGGTGATTAAATTAGTGGGTGGGTCAATAATTACGTGGGTGAGTGGCTAAGTGGCTGAGGGAGTCGGTGGGTGATTGGGTGGGTGAGTAGGTGGGTTATAAATTGATTAGGTGGCAGGGTAAGTGGATCTTAAAGTGGGTGAGTAGGTGCACGGCTGGGTGAGATAGTGAGTAGATGGATGGATGAGTGAGTGAGTGGGTGTGGGTAGGAGGTTAGGTGGGTAGTGAGTGAGTGAGTGGGTTATAAATGGAGTGAGTCGGTTAGTCACTGGGTGAGTGGGTGGGTTTGAGTTTTGGTTAAGAGATTGAGTCGATAGCAGGATTGGTGTGTGGTTTAGAGATTGAGTGGGTGGTTGGGGGAGTGGGTGGGTTAGAGATTGAGTGGATCAGTAAGTGAGTGTTGGGTGGGTGAAGTGAGTTGGGTCGGTGTAAGCGTGGGTGGACGATTGAATAAGTGGGTGAGTGAGTGAGTGGGTGAGTGGGTGAGGGATTGATTGAGTGGGTGAGTGAGTGAGTGGGTGGGTGAGTGAGTGGGTGGGTGGGTGGGTGAGTGGGTGAGTGAGTGAGTGATTGAGTGGGTGGGTGAGTGGGTGGGTGAGTGAGTGGGTGGGTGAGTGAGTGAGTGAGTGGGTGGGTGAGTGAGTGGGTGAGTGAGCGAGTGGGTGAGTGAGTGGGTGAGTGAGCGAGTGGGTGAGTGAGTGGGTGAGTGAGTGGGTGGGTGAGTGAGTGAGTGAGTGGGTGGGTGAGTGGGTGAGTGAGCGGGTGAGTGAGTGGGTGGGTGGGTGGGTGAGTGATTGATTGAGTGGGTGGGTGAGTGAGTGAGTGGGTGAATGAGTGGGTGAGTGGGTGGGTGGGTGAGTGAGTGAGTGGGTGAATGAGTGGGTGAGTGGGTGGGTGGGTGGTTGAGTGAGTGAGTGAGTGGATGAGTGATTGGGTGAGTGGATGGGTGAGTGAGTTAGTGGGTGGGTGGGTGAGTCGGTGAGTGGGTGGGTGAGTGGATGAGTGAATGGGTGAGTGAGTGGGTGAGTGAGTGCGTGGGTGAGTGAGTGCGTGGGTGAGTGAGTGGGTGAGTGAGTGGGTGAGTGAGTGAGTGGGTGGGTGAGTGAGTGGGTGGGTGGGTGGGTGTGTGAATGAGTGGGTGGGTGGGTGAGTGAGTGGGTGGGTGGGTGGGTGAGTGGGTGAGTGATTGATTGAGTGGGTGAGTGAGTGGGTGAGTGAGTGAGTGGGTGAGTGAGTGGGTGGGTGGGTGGGTGAGTGGGTGAGTGAGTGAGTGATTGAGTGGGTGAGTGATTGAGTGGGTGAGTGGGTGAGTGGGTGAGTGATTGAGTGGGTGAGTGATTGAGTGGGTGAGTGATTGAGTGGGTGAGTGATTGAGTGTGTGAGTGGGTGGGTGAGTGAGTGAGTGAGTGAGTGGGTGGGTGGGTGAGTGGGTGAGTGAGCGAGTGAGTGGGCGAGTGAGTGAGTGGGTGGGTGAGTGAGTGGGTGAGTGAGCAGGTGAGTGAGTGGGTGGGTGGGTGAGTGAGTGAGTGGGTGAATGAATGAGTGGGTGAGTGAGTGAGTGGGTGGGTGAGTGGGTGGGTGGGTGGGTGAGTGGGTGGGTGGGTGAGTGGGTGGGTGGGTGAGTGGGTGGGTGAGTGGGTGGGTGAGTGGGTGGGTGAGTGGGTGCGTGGGTGGGTGGGTGAGTGGGTGCGTGGGTGGGTGGGTGAGTGGGTGAGTGGGTGGGTGGGTGAGTGGGTGGGTGACTGGGTGAGTGAGTGGGTGAGTGAGTGAGTGGATGAGTGATTGGGTGGGTGGGTGGGTGAGTGAGTGGGTGAGTGAATGGGTGAGTGAGTTAGTGGGTGGGTGGGTGAGTCGGTGAGTGGGTGGGTGAGTGGATGAGTGAATGGGTGAGTGAGTGGGTGAGTGAGTGCGTGGGTGAGTGAGTGCGTGGGTGAGTGAGTGGGTGAGTGAGTGGGTGAGTGAGTGAATGAGTGGGTGGGTGGGTGAGTGAGTGAGTGGGTGGGTGGGTGAGTGGGTGAGTGGGTGGGTGGGTGGGTGAGTGGGTGAGTGAGTGAGTGAGTGAGTGGGTGAGTGAGTGAGTGAGTGGGTGAGTGAGTGAGTGAGTGGGTGAGTGAGTGATTGAGTGGGTGAGTGATTGAGTGGGTGAGTGATTGAGTGGGTGAGTGATTGAGTGTGTGAGTGGGTGAGTGAGCGAGTGAGTGGGCGAGTGAGTGAGTGGGTGGGTGAGTGAGTGGGTGGGTGGGTGGGTGGGTGAGTGATTGATTGAGTGGGTGGGTGAGTGAGTGAGTGGGTGAGTGAGTGAGTGGGTGAATGAGTGGGTGAGTGAGTGAGTGGGTGAATGAGTGGGTGAGTGAGTGGGTGGGTGAGTGGGTGAGTGGGTGGGTGGGTGGGTGAGTGGGTGGGTGGGTGTGTGGGTGGTTGGGTGTGTGGGTGGTTGGGTGTGTGGGTGGTTGGGTGTGTGGGTGGTTGGGTGTGTGGGTGGTTGGGTGAGTGGGTGAGTGGGTGGGTGAGTGGGTGAGTGGGTGGGTGGGTGGGTGGGTGAGTGGGTGGGTGGGTGGGTGACTGGGTGAGTGAGTGAGTGGATGAGTGATTGGGTGGGTGGGTGGGTGAGTGAGTGGGTGAGTGAATGGGTGAGTGAGTTAGTGGGTGGGTGGGTGGGTGGGTGAGTGGGTGAGTGGATGAGTGCGTGGGTGAGTGAGTGCGTGGGTGAGTGAGTGGGTGAGTGAGTGGGTGAGTGAGTGGGTGAGTGAGTGGGTGAGTGAGTGAGTGGGTGGGTGGGTGAGTGAGTGGGTGGGTGAGTGGGTGAGTGAGTGGGTGGGTGGGTGGGTGAGTGGGTGAGTGATTGATTGAGTGAGTGGGTGAGTGAGTGAGTGAGTGAGTGGGTGGGTGAGTGAGTGGGTGGGTGGGTGGGTGGGTGAGTGGGTGAGTGGGTGAGTGGGTGGGTGAGTGAGTGAGTGGGTGGGTGAGTGAGTGGGTGGGTGAGTGAGTGGGTGGGTGAGTGAGTGGGTGGGTGAGTGAGTGGGTGGGTGAGTGAGTGAGTGGGTGGGTGGGTGAGTGAGTGGGTGGGTGAGTGAGTGGGTGAGTGAGCGAGTGAGTGGGTGAGTGAGTGGGTGAGTGAGTGGGTGGGTGAGTGGGTGAGTGGGTGGGTGAGTGAGTGAGTGAGTGGGTGGGTGAGTGAGTGGGTGAGTGAGCGGGTGAGTGAGTGGGTGGGTGAGTGAGTGAGTGGGTGAATGAGTGGGTGAGTGAATGAGTGGGTGAGTGAGTGGGTGAGTGAGTGGGTGGGTGAGTGGGTGGGTGGGTGGGTGGGTGGGTGGGTGGGTGGGTGAGTGGGTGGGTGTGTGGTTGGGTGAGTGAGTGAGTGAGTGGGTGAGTGGGTGAGTGAGTGGGTGAGTGAGTGGGTGAGTGAGTGGGTGAGTGATTGAGTGGGTGAGTGGGTGGGTGAGTGAGTGAGTGGGTGAGTGAGTGAGTGAGTGGGTGGGTGAGTGAGTGAGTGGGTGGGTGAGTGGGTGAGTGAGTGGGTGAGTGGGTGAGTGAGTGAGTGAGTGGGTGAGTGAGTGAGTGAGTGAGTGGGTGAGTGAGTGAGTGGGTGAGTGAGTGAGTGGGTGAGTGATTGAGTGGGTGAGTGGGTGGGTGGGTGAGTGAGTTGGTGAGTGAGTGGGTGAGTGAGTCGGTGAGTGGGTGGGTGAGTGAGTGGGTGAGTGGGTGGGTGAGTGGGTGGGTGAATGAGTGAGTCGGTGAGTGGGTGGGTGAGTGAGTGAGTGAGTAGGTGAGTGAGTGGGTGGGTGAGTGAGTGGGGGAGTGGGTGGGTGAGTGAGCGAGTGAGTGGGTGAGTGAGTGGGTGAGTGAGTGGGTGAGTGGGTGGGTGGGTGGATGAGTGGGTGGGTGGGTGGGTGGGTGAGTGAGTGAGTGGGTGGGTGGGTGGGTGGGTGGGTGAGTGAGTGGGTGGGTGGGTGAGTGAGTTAGTGGGTGGGTGGGTGGGTGGGTGAGTGGGTGGGTGAGTGGGTGGGTGAATGGGTGAGTGGGTGGGTGAATGGGTGAGTGGGTGGGTGAGTGGGTGGGTGAGTGGGTGAGTGGGTGAGTGGGTGGGTGAGTGAGTGGGTGAGTGAGTCGGTGAGTGGGTGGGTGAGTGAGTGAGTGGGTGAGTGAGTGGGTGGGTGGGTGGATGAGTGGGTGGGTGGGTGAGTGGGTGAGTGAGTGGGGGAGTGGGTGGGTGAGTGAGCGAGTGAGTGGGTGAGTAAGTGGGTGGGTGGGTGGGTCGGTGAGTGGGTGAGTGGCTGAGTGGGTGGGTGGTTGAGTGGGTGAGTGAGTGAGTGGGTGGGTGAGTGATTGGGTGAGTGAGCGAGTGAGTGAGTGAGTGGGTGAGTGAGTGGGTGAGTGAGTGGGTGATTGAGTGGGTGAGTGAGTGGGTGAGTGAGTGGGTGAGTGAGTGGGTGGGTGGGTGAGGTGAGTGGGTGAGTGGGTGAGTAAGTGATTGATTGATTGATTGAGTGGGTGAGTGGGTGAGTGAGTGGGTGAGTGGGTGGGTGGGTGGGTGAGTGAGTGAGTGAGTGGGTGAGTCGGTGAGTGGGTGTGTGAGTGAGTGGGTGAGTGAGTGAGTGGGTGAGTGGGTGGGTGAGTGGGTGGGTGAATGAGTGAGTGGGTGAGTGAGTCGGTGAGTGGGTGGGTGAGTGAGTGCGTGGGTGAGTGAGTGAGTGAGTGGGTGGGTGAGTGGGTGAGTGAGTGAGTGGGTGAGTGAGTGGTTGAGTGGGTCGGTGAGTGAGTGGGTGGGTGAGTGAGTGAGTGGGTAAGTGAGTGGGTGAGTGAGTGGGTGAGTGAGTGAGTGGGTGAGTGGGTGGGTGAGTGGGTGGGTGGGTGAGTGGGTCAGTGAGTGGGTTAGTGGCTGAGTGGGTGAGTGGGTGAGTGAGTGGGTGGGTGAGTGGGTGAGTGAGTGAGTGGGTGAGTGAGTGAGTGAGTGGGTGGGTGAGTGGGTGAGTGAGTGGGTGAGTGAGTGGGTGGGTGAGTGGGTGAGTGAGTGAGTGGGTGAGTGAGTGAGTGGGTGGGTGAGTGGGTGAGTGAGTGGGTGAGTGGGTGGGTGAGTGAGCGAGTGAGTTGGTGAGTGGGCGGGTGAGTGGGTGAGTGGGTGGGTGGGTGGGTGAGTGGGTGGGTGGGTGAGTGGGTGGGTGGGTGAGTGAGTGGGTGGGTGGGTGAGTGGGTGGGTGGGTGGGTGGGTGAGTGAGTGGGTGAGTAAGTGATTGATTGATTGATTGAGTGGGTGAGTGAGTGGGTGAGTGAGTGGGTGAGTGAGTGAGTCGGTGGGTGAGTGAGTCGGTGGGTGAGTGAGTGATTGGGTGAGTGAGTCGGTGAGTGGGTGGGTGAGTGGGTGAGTGGGTGAGTGGGTGGGTGAGTGGGTGAGTGAGTGAGTGGGTGAGTGGTTGAGTGGGTCGGTGAGTGGGTGAGTGGCTGAGTGGGTGGGTGGGTGGGTGAGTGAGCGAGTGAGTGGGCGAGTGAGTGGGCGAGTGAGTGGGTGAGTGAGTGGGTGAGTGAGTGGGTGAGTGAGTGAGTGGGTGAGTAAGTGATTGATTGATTGATTGAGTGGGTGAGTGGGTGAGTGGGTGGGTGGGTGGGTGGGTGAGTGAGTCGGTGAGTGGGTGTGTGAGTGAGTGGGTGAGTGAGTGAGTGGGTGAGTGGGTGGGTGAGTGGGTGGGTGAATGAGTGAGTGGGTGAGTGAGTCGGTGAGTGGATGGGTGAGTGAGTGCGTAGGTGAGTGAGTGAATGGGTGGGTGAGTCGGTGAGTGAGTGAGTGGGTGAGTGAGTGAGTGAGTGGTTGAGTGGGTCGGTGAGTGAGTGAGTGGGTGAGTGAGTGAGTGGGTGAGTGAGTGAGTGGGTGGGTGGGTGAGTGAGTGAGTGGGTGGGTGGGTGGGTGAGTGGGTGAGTGAGTGAGTGGGTGGGTGAGTGGGTGGGTGAGTGGGTGGGTGAGTGGGTGGGTGAGTGAGCGGGTGAGTGGGTGGGTGAGTGAGCGAGTGAGTGGGTGGGTGGGTGGGTGGATGAGTGGGTGGGTGAGTGAGTGAGTGGGTGGGTGGGTGAGTGGGTGGGTGGGTGATTGGGTGAGTGGGTGGGTGGGTGGGTGAGTGGGTGGGTGGGTGGGTGAGTGGGTGGGGGGGTGAGTGGGTGGGGGGGTGAGTGGGTGGGTGGGTGGGTGGGTGAGTGGGTGGGTGGGTGGGTGGGTGAGTGAGTGAGTGAGTGAGTGAGTGGGTGGGTGGGTGGGTGGGTGGTTGAGTGGGTGGGTGGGTGGGTGGGTGAGTGAGTAAGTGGGTGGGTGAGTGAGTGAGTGAGTAAGTGGGTGGGTGAGTGGGTGGGTGTGTGAGTGGGTGGGTGGGTGGGTGAGTGAGTGAGTGAGTAAGTGGGTGGGTGAGTGGGTGGGTGTGTGAGTGGGTGAGTGGATGGGTGAGTTAGTGAGTGAGTGGGTGAGTGAGTGGGTGAGTGGGTGAGTGGGTGGGTGGGTAGATGAGTGGGTGGGTGGGTGAGTGAGTTAGTGGGTGGGTGAGTGGGTGAGTGAGTGGGTGAGTGAGTGGGTGAGTGGGTGAGTGGGTGAGTGAGTTAGTGGGTGAGTAAGTGATTGATTGATTGATTGAGTGGGTGAGTGAGTGGGTGAGTGAGTGGGTGAGTGAGTGGGTGGGTGAGTGGGTGGGTGAGTGAGTCGGTGAGTGGGTGAGTGGGTGAGTGAGTCGGTGAGTGGGTGAGTGGGTGAGTGAGTCGGTGAGTGGGTGGGTGAGTGAGTGAGTAGGTGAGTGGGTGGGTGAGTGAGTGAGTAGGTGAGTGAGTGAGTGGGTGAGTGAGTGAGTGGGTGGGTGAGTGAGTGAGTGAGTGGGTGAGTGGTTGAGTGGGTCGGTGAGTGGGTGGGTGGGTGAGTGGGTGAGTGAGTGAGTGGGTGAGTGGGTGGGTGAGTGAGTGGGTGAGTGAGCGAGTGAGTGGGTGAGTGAGTGAGTGGGTGGGTGAGCGAGTGAGTGGGTGGGTGGGTGGGTGAGTAGGTGGGTGGGTGAGTAAGTGGGTGGGTGAGTGAGTGGGTGGGTGGGTGAGTGAGTGGGTGGGTGGTTGGGTGGGTGGGTGGTTGGGTGGGTGGGTGGGTGGTTGGGTGGTTGGGTGGTTGGGTGGTTGGGTGGTTGGGTGGTTGGGTGGTTGGGTGGGTGAGTGGTTGGGTGGGTGAGTGAGTGAGTGGGTGAGTGAGTGAGTGGGTGAGTGAGTGAGTGGGTGAGTGAGTGAGTGGGTGAGTGAGTGGGTGGGTGAGTGAGTGAGTGGGTGAGTGAGTGGGTGAGTGAGTGGGTGAGTAGTTGGGTGGGTGGGTGGGTGAGTGAGCGAGTGAGTTGGTGAGTGGGTGCGTGGGTGAGTGAGTGGGTGAGTGAGTGGGTGGGTGGGTGGGTGAGTGAGTGCGTGGGTGGGTGGGTGGGTGGTTGGGTGGGTGGGTGGGTGGGTGGTTGGGTGGGTGGGTGGGTGGGTGGGTGAGTAGTTGGGTGGGTGGGTGAGTGGGTGGCTGAGTGGGTGGGTGCGTGGGTGAGTGAGTGGGTGAGTGGGTGAGTGAGTGAGTGGGTGAGTGGGTGGGTGAGTGAGTGGGTGAGTGAGCGAGTGAGTGGGTGAGTGAGTTGGTGGGTGGGTGAGTGGGTGGGTGGGTGGGTGGGTGGGTGGGTGGGTGGGTGGGTGGGTGGGTGAGTGAGTGAGTGAGTGAGTGGGTGGGTGGTTGGGTGGGTGGGTGAGTGGGTGGGTGGTTGAGTGGGTCGGTGAGTGGGTGAGTGGGTGAGTGGGTGAGTGGGTGGGTAAGTGGGTGAGCGAGTGAGTGGGTGAGTGAGTGGGTGGGTGGGTGGATGAGTGGGTGGGTGGGTGAGTGGGTGGTGAGTGAGTGGGTGGGTGAGTGAGTGAGTGGGTGAGTGAGTGGGTGAGTGGGTGAGTGGGTGGGTGAGTGGGTGGGTGAGTGGGTGAATGAGTGGGTGAGTGGGTGAGTGGGTGAGTGAGTAGGTGAGTAAGTGATTGATTGATTGATTGAGTGGGTGAGTGAGTGGGTGAGTGAGTGGGTGAGTGAGTGGGTGGGTGAGTGAGTGGGTGGGTGAGTGAGTGATTGGGTGAGTGAGTCGGTGAGTGAGTGGGTGAGTGGGTGGGTGGGTGGGTGGGTGAGTGAGTGAGTGAGTGAGTGAGTGAGTGAGTGGGTGAGTCGGTGAGTGGGTGAGTGAGTGGGTGAGTGAATGGGTGAGTGAGTGGGTGAGTGAGTGCGTGGGTGAGTGAGTGCGTGGGTGAGTGAGTGGGTGGGTGAGTGGGTGAGTGAGTGAGTGAGTGGGTGAGTGGTTGAGTGGGTCGGTGAGTGGGTGAGTGGCTGAGTGGGTGGGTGGGTGAGTGGGTGAGTGAGTGGGTGAGTGGGTGGGTGAGTGAGTGAGTGGGTGAGTGAGTGGGTGAGTGAGTCAGTGGGTGAGTGGGTGAGTGAGTGAGTGGGTGAGTGGGTGAGTGGGTGAGTGAGTGAGTGGGTGAGTGAGTGAGTGAGTGGGTGAGTGAGTGGGTGGGTGAGTGAGTGGGTGGGTGGGTGGGTGGGTGAGTAGGTGGGTGGGTGAGTAGGTGGGTGGGTGGGTGAGTGGGTGAGTGGGTGAGTGGGTGGGTGGTTGGGTGGTTGGGTTGGTGGTTGGGTGGGTGGGTGGGTGGTTGGGTGGGTGGGTGGGTGGTTGGGTGGGTGAGTGAGTGAGTGGGTGAGTGAGTGAGTGGGTGAGTGAGTGAGTGAGTGGGTGAGTAGTTGGGTGGGTGGGTGAGTGGGTGAGTGAGTGGGTGGGTGGCTGAGTGGGTGGGTGAGTGAGTGAGTGAGTGGGTGAGTGGGTGAGTGAGTGAGTGAGTGGGTGAGTGGGTGGGTGAGTGAGAGTGGGTGGGGTGAGCGAGTGAGTGGGTGAGTGAGTTGGTGAGTGGGTGCGTGGGTGAGTGAGTTGGTGAGTGGGTGCGTGGGTGAGTGGGTGGGTGAGTGGGTGGGTGGGTGGGTGAGTGAGTGAGTGGGTGGGTGGGTGGGTGGGTGGGTGGGTGGGTGGGTGGGTGAGTGAGTGAGTGAGTGGTTGGGTGGGTGAGTGGGTGGGTGGTTGAGTGGGTCGGTGAGTGGGTGAGTGGCTGAGTGGGTGAGTGGGTGGGTGAGTGGGTGAGTGGGTGAGTGGTTGAGTGGGTGGGTGAGTGAGTGAGCGAGTGAGTGAGTGGGTGAGTGAGTGGGTGGGTGGGTGGATGAGTGGGTGGGTGGGTGAGTGGGTGGGTGGGTGAGTGGGTGGGTGGGTGGGTGAGTGAGTGGGTGGGTGGGTGAGTGGCTGGGTGGGTGAGTGAGTGAGTGGGTGGGTGAGTGGGTGAGTGGGTGGGTGAGTGGGTGAGTGGGTGATTGAGTGGTTGAGTGGGTGAGTGGGTGAGTGAGTGAGTGAGTGGGTGAGTAAGTGATTGATTGATTGAGTGGGTGAGTGAGTGGGTGAGTGAGTGGGTGGGTGAGTGAGTGATTGGGTGAGTGAGTCGGTGAGTGAGTGAGTGAGTGGGTGGGTGGGTGAGTGGGTGGGTGAGTGGGTGGGTGAGTGAGTGAGTGGGTGAGTGAGTCGGTGAGTAGGTGAGTGGGTGAGTGAGTCGGTGAGTGGGTGGGTGAGTGAGTGAGTAGGTGAGTGAGTGGGTGAGTGAATGGGTGAGTGAGTGGGTGAGTGAGTGCGTGGGTGAGTGAGTGCGTGGGTGAGTGAGTGAGTGAGTGAGTGGGTGAGTGGTTGAGTGGGTCGGTGAGTGGGTGAGTGGCTGAGTGGGTGGGTGGGTGAGTGAGTGAGTGGATGAGTGGGTGAGTGAGCGAGTGAGTGGGTGAGTGAGTGAGTGGGTGAGTGAGTGAGTGGGTGAGTGAGTGGGTGAGTGAGTGGGTGAGTGAGTGGGTGATTGAGTGGGTGAGTGAGTGGGTGGGTGAGTGGGTGAGTGGGTCGGTGAGTGGGTGAGTGGCTGAGTGGGTGGGTGGGTGAGTGAGTGAGTGAGTGAGTGGATGAGTGGGTGAGTGAGCGAGTGAGTGGGTGAGTGAGTGAGTGGGTGAGTGAGTGAGTGGGTGAGTGAGTGGGTGAGTGAGTGGGTGAGTGAGTGGGTGATTGAGTGGGTGAGTGAGTGGGTGGGTGAGTGGGTGAGTGAGTGAGTGAGTGGGTGAGTAAGTGATTGATTGATTGATTGAGTGGGTGAGTGAGTGGGTGAGTGAGTCGGTGAGTGGGTGGGTGAGTGGGTGGGTGAGTGAGTGGGTGAGTGGGTGAGTGGTTGGGTGAGTGGGTGGGTGAGTGGGTGGGTGAATGAGTGAGTGGGTGAGTGAGTCGGTGAGTGGGTGGGTGAGTGAGTGAGTGAGTAGGTGATTGAGTGAGTGGGTGAGTGAGTGGGTGGGTGGGTGGATGAGTTGGTGGGTGGGTGAGTGGGTGAGTGAGTGGGTGGGTGGGTGGGTGAGTGGGTGAGTGGGTGGGTGGGTGGGTGAGTGGGTGGGTGGGTGGTTGGGTGGTTTGGTGGGTGAGTGAGTGAGTGAGTGAGTGGGTGAGTGAGTGAGCGAGTGAGTTGGTGAGTGGGTGCGTGGGTGAGTGAGTGGGTGAGTGAGTGGGTGGGTGGGTGAGTGAGTGAGTGAGTGAGTGAGTGAGTGAGTGAGTGAGTGGGTGAGTGGTTGAGTGGGTCGGTGAGTGGGTGAGTGGCTGAGTGGGTGGGTGGGTGAGTGGGTGAGTGAGTGGGTGAGTGGGTGGGTGAGTGAGTGAGTGGGTGAGTGAGTGGGTGAGTGAGTCAGTGGGAGAGTGAGTGGGTGAGTGAGTGGGTGAGTGAGTGGGTGGGTGAGTGAGTGGGTGGGTGGGTGAGTAGGTGGGTGGGTGGGTGAGTGGGTGGGTGGTTGGGTGGTTGGGTGGGTGGTTGGGTGGGTGGGTGGTTGGGTGGGTGGTTGGGTGGGTGAGTGAGTGAGTGAGTGAGTGGGTGAGTAGTTGGGTGGGTGGGTGAGTGGGTGAGTGAGTGGGTGGGTGGCTGAGTGGGTGGGTGCGTGGGTGAGTGAGTGGGTGAGTGGGTGAGTGAGTGGGTGGGTGAGTGAGTGGGTGAGTGAGCGAGTGAGTGGGTGAGTGAGTTGGTGAGTGGGTGCGTGGGTGAGTGAGTGGGTGGGTGGGTGAGTGGGTGGGTGGGTGGGTGGGTGGGTGAGTGAGTGAGTGAGTGGGTGGGTGGTTGGGTGGGTGGGTGGTTGGGTGGGTGGGTGAGTGGGTGGGTGGTTGAGTGGGTCGGTGAGTGGGTGAGTGGGTGAGTGGGTGGGTAAGTGGGTGAGCGAGTGAGTGGGTGAGTGAGTGGGTGGGTGGGTGGATGAGTGAGTGGGTGGGTGAGTGAGTGAGTGGGTGGGTGGGTGAGTGAGTGAGTGGGTGGGTGAGTGGGTGAGTGGGTGAGTGGGTGGGTGAGTGGGTGAGTGAGTGGGTGAGTGGGTGAGTGAGTGGGTGAGTGAGTCGGTGAGTCGGTGAGTGGGTGAGTGGGTGAGTGGGTGAGTGAGTCGGTGAGTGGGTGAGTGAGTGGGTGAGTGAATGGGTGAGTGAGTGAATGGGTGAGTGAATGGATGAGTGAGTGCGTGGGTGAGTGAGTGAGTGGGTGGGTGAGTGGGTGAGTGAGTGAGTGAGTGAGTGAGTGGGTGAGTGGTTGAGTGGGTCGGTGAGTGGGTGAGTGGCTGAGTGGGTGGGTGGGTGAGTGGGTGAGTGAGTGGGTGAGTGGGTGGGTGAGTGAGTGAGTGGGTGAGTGAGTGGGTGAGTGAGTCAGTGGGTGAGTGAGTGGGAGAGTGAGTGGGTGAGTGAGTGGGTGAGTGAGTGGGTGGGTGAGTGAGTGGGTGGGTGGGTGAGTAGGTGGGTGGGTGGGTGAGTGGGTGGGTGGTTGGGTGGTTGGGTGGGTGGTTGGGTGGGTGGGTGGTTGGGTGGGTGGTTGGGTGGGTGAGTGAGTGAGTGAGTGAGTGAGTGGGTGAGTAGTTGGGTGGGTGGGTGAGTGGGTGAGTGAGTGGGTGGGTGGCTGAGTGGGTGGGTGCGTGGGTGAGTGAGTGAGTGGGTGAGTGGGTGAGTCAGTGAGTGGGTGAGTGGGTGGGTGAGTGAGTGGGTGAGTGAGCGAGCGAGTGGGTGAGTGAGTTGGTGAGTGGGTGCGTGGGTGAGTGAGTTGGTGAGTGGGTGCGTGGGTGAGTGAGTGGGTGAGTGAGTGGGTGAGTGGGTGGGTGAGTGGGTGGGTGGGTGAGTGAGTGAGTGGGTGGGTGGGTGGGTGAGTGAGTGAGTGAGTGGGTGGGTGGTTGGGTGGTTGGGTGAGTGGGTGGGTGGTTGAGTGGGTGAGTGGGTGGGTGGTTGAGTGGGTGGGTGAGTGGGTGGGTGAGTGGGTGAGTGAGTGAGTGGTTGAGTGGGTGGGTGAGTGAGTGAGCGAGTGAGTGAGTGAGTGGGTGGATGAGTGGGTGGGTGGGTGAGTGGGTGGGTGAGTGGGTGGGTGGTTGAGTGGGTGGTTGAGTGGGTGGGTGAGTGGGTGGGTGAGTGGTTGAGTGGGTGGGTGAGTGAGTGAGCGAGTGAGTGAGTGAGTGGGTGGATGAGTGGGTGGGTGGGTGAGTGGGTGGGTGAGTGGGTGGGTGGGTGGGTGGGTGGGTGAGTGAGTGGGTGGGTGGGTGGGTGGGTGAGTGGGTGGGTGGGTGAGTGGCTGGGTGGGTGAGTGGCTGGGTGGGTGAGTGGGTGAGTGGGTGGGTGGGTGAGTGGGTGGGTGAGTGGGTGATTGAGTGGTTGAGTGGGTGAGTGGGTGAGTGAGTGAGTGGGTGAGTAAGTGATTGATTGATTGAGTGGGTGAGTGAGTGGGTGAGTGAGTGGGTGAGTGAGTGGGTGGGTGAGTGAGTGAGTGGGTGAGTGAGTGGGTGGGTGAGTGGGTGGGTGAGTGGGTGGGTGGGTGGGTGAGTGGGTGGGTGGGTGGGTGAGTGGGTGGGTGGGTGGGTGGGTGAGTGGGTGGGTGGGTGGGTGGGTGGTTGAGTGGGTGGGTGGGTGGGTGGTTGAGTGGGTGGGTGGGTGGGTGGTTGAGTGGGTGGGTGGGTGGGTGGTTGAGTGGGTGTGTGGGTGGGTGGTTGAGTGGGTGGGTGGGTGGGTGGTTGAGTGGGTGGGTGGGTGGGTGAGTGAGTGAGTGAGTAAGTGGGTGTGTGGGTGGGTGGGTGAGTGGGTGGGTGGTTAAGTGGGTCGGTGAGTGGGTGAGTGGCTGAGTGGGTGAGTGGGTGGGTGAGTGAGTGAGTGGGGGAGTGGGTGGGTGAGTCAGTGGGTGAGTGAGCGAGTGAGTGGGTGAGTGAGTGGGTGAGTGGGTGGGTGGGTGGGTGGGTGAGTGGGTGGGTGGGTGGGTGGGTGGGTGAGTGGGTGGGTGAGTGCGTGATTGATTTGAGTGAGTGATTCTAGATTTGAAGCTTTCGTGACTGCAAGGAATCATCTTCTTAGGTTTTTTCGGTAAAGTCACGTAGAAAGTAAAATAAAATAAAAAACAAAAATCACGACGTTTCGGAGGCAACACAAGTCTCCGTCATCAGGTGGGACCGTCACAGTCAGATTAGCTGTATCAAGTGAGGCAATGATACGAGATGTAATCCCTTAAAAGCGAGTTGAGGGGGGAGGGAGAGGGAGGGGGGAGCTCATCAGACTATGTTAGCCAATGAAAGGAACGTATCGGGAGGGAGGGGGGGCGAGGCCAAAAGGGTGGGCGATGGACGTGGAAGCGCTTGTGCGCCAGCGGCCAATTACTGCACATGCCAACACAATGGAGCGATTGTGCGCAAGCGACCAGCCACTGCACCCGCCAACACAATGGGCATGTACATCGGGCCCTCAGGATGAACGGATACTCTGACCGTACTATCCGCCAAGCTGTCTCTCCCACCACACAGAAACAGCCACATGAAACTCCGACCAAAACCATCACGTTACCATACATAGCTGGCGTGACCAAAAAGATCTCCAAAATTCTAAACAAACATAAGATCCAAGTCCGATTCAGTACAGTGCATAAAATCCGTGATCTGATTCCATCCGTGAAGGATGTCGTTCCTGACTTACAGTATCCTGGAGTCTACAAATTGAGTTGCATTTGTGGTGATTGCTACATTGGAGAAACGAAACGTCATGTTTCTGATCGTGTCCGCGAGCACAAGTCAGATCTGAAACACGGCAGAACTGATTCTTCTGCCGTTGCCGATCATTGCTACAACTCGGTGGGCTCTCATGAAATTGTCTTTTCCGAGACCAAGGTTCTCTGCAAACCTGGCTACCATCAAAGGTTTGTACACGAAGCCATACAAATATACAAACACAGACATAATTTCAACCGTGATGATGGGTACAAACTTAGTAATCATTGGAAAGATGTTATCAACCACGCAAAAAAGACTTAATCACAAATTTTTTTGGACCATCTTATCTGACAGGCACTATTTTACTGTACTTTACCGAGTGTTAACATCCCCAGTTATTTTAACAGTACTCTCTTCATTGTTCAGCCAGCATTGGTATAAACATGGACATTTTCGTTCTTTTGTATATCATGTGTATCAGACCCCCCCTCCCCCTCTCTCTCCATTGTGTTGGCGTGTGCAGTAATTGGCCGCTTGCGCACAAGCGCTTCCACGTCCGTCCCCCACCCTTTTGGCCTCGCCCCCCCGCCCCCCCCCTCCCTCCCGATACGTTCCATTCATTGGCTACCATAGTCTGATGAGCTCCCCCTAAGTTTGTACCCATCATCATTTTCGTTCTTTTGTCTATCATGTGTATTAGACCTCCCCTCCTCCTCTCTGCCCATTGTGTTGGCGGGTGCAGTGGCTGGTCGCTTGCGCACAATCGCTCCATTGTGTTGGCGTGTGCAGTAATTGGCCGCTGGCGCACAAGCGCTTCCACGTCCATCGCCCACCCTTTTGGCCTCGCCCCCCCTCCCTCCCGATACGTTCCTTTCATTGGCTACCATAGTCTGATGAGCTCCCCCCTCCCTCTCCCTCCCCCCTCAACTCGCTTTTAAGGGATTACATCTTGAATCATTGCCTCACTTGATACAGCTAATCTGACTGTGACGGTCCCACCTGATGACGGAGACTTGTGTTGCCTCCGAAACGTCGTGATTTTTGTTTTTTATTTTATTTTACTTTCTACGTGACTTTACCGAAAAAACCTAAGAAGTTGAGTGAGTGAGTGGGTGAGTGAGTGGGTGGGTGAGTGGGTGGGTGGTTAAGTGGGTCGGTGAGTGGGTGAGTGGCTGAGTGGGTGAGTGGGTGGGTGAGTGAGTGAGTGGGGGAGTGGGTGGGTGAGTCAGTGGGTGAGTGAGCGAGTGAGTGGGTGAGTGAGTGGGTGAGTGGGTGGGTGGGTGGATGAGTGGGTGGGTGGGTGAGTGAGTGAGTGAGTGGGTGAGTGAGTGGGTGGGTGAGTGAGTGGGTGGGTGAGTGAGTGGGTGGGTGGGTGGGTGGGTGGGTGGGTGGGTGAGTGGGTGGGTGGGTGGGTGGTTGAGTGGTTGAGTGGGTGGGTGGGTGGGTGGGTGAGTGAGTGAGTAAGTGGGTGTGTGGGTGGGTGAGTGGGTGGGTGGTTAAGTGGGTCGGTGAGTGGGTGAGTGGCTGAGTGGGTGAGTGGGTGGGTGAGTGAGTGAGTGGGGGAGTGGGTGGGTGAGTCAGTGGGTGAGTGAGCGAGTGAGTGGGTGAGTGAGTGAGTGAGTGGGTGGGTGGGTGGATGAGTGGGTGGGTGGGTGGGTGAGTGAGTTAGTGGGTGGGTGGGTGGGTGAGTGGGTGGGTGAGTGCGTGATTGATTTGAGTGAGTGAGTGAGTGGGTGGGTGAGTGGGTGGGTGAGTGAGTGGGTGAGTGAGTGAGTGAGTGAGTGAGTGAGTGAGTGGGTGAGTGAGTCGGTGGGTGAGTGAGTGGGTGAGTGGGTGAGTGAGTGAGTGGGAGAGTAAGTGATTGATTGATTGATTGAGTGGGTGAGTGAGTGGGTGAGTGAGTGGGTGGGTGAGTGAGTGAGTGGGTGAGTGAGTCGGTGAGTGGGTGGGTGAGTGAGTGGGTGAGTGAGTGAGTGAGTGGGTGAGTGGGTGGGTGAGTGAGTGAGTGGGTGAGTGAGTCGGTGAGTGGGTGAGTGGGTGAGTGAGTCGGTGAGTGGGTGGGTGAGTGAGTAGGTGAGTGAGTGAGTGGGTGAGTGAATGGGTGGGTGGGTGAGTGGGTGGGTGGTTGAGTGGGTCGGTGAGTGGGTGAGTGGCTGAGTGGGTTAGTGGCTGAGTGGGTGAGTGGGTGAGTGAGTGAGTGAGTGGGTGAGTGGATGGGTGAGTGAGTGAGCGAGTGGGTGAGTGAGTGAGTGAGTGGGTGGGTGAGTGGGTGGGTGGGTGGGTGAGGGAGTGAGTGGGTGGGTGAGTGAGTGAGTGGGTGGGTGAGTGAGTGAGTGGGTGGGTGAGTGAGTGGGTGGGTGAGTGGGTGGGTGGGTGAGTGGGTGGGTGGGTGGGTGGGTGGGTGAGTGGGTGAGTGGGTGAGTGAGTGGGTGAGTGGGTGAGTGTGTGAGTGGGTGAGTGTGTGAGTGGGTGAGTGGGTGAGTGTGTGAGTGGGTGAGTGTGTGAGTGGGTGAGTGAGTGAGTGGGTGAGTGGGTGAGTGAGTGGGTGAGTGAGTGGGTGGGTGAGTGAGTGATTGGGTGAGTGAGTCGGTGAGTGGGTGGGTGAGTGAGTGAGTGGGTGAATGGGTGGGTGAGTGGGTGAGTGAGTCGGTGAGTGGGTGAGTGGGTGAGTGAGTCGGTGAGTGGGTGGGTGAGTGAGTGAGTAGGTGAGTGAGTGAATGGGTGAGTGAGTGGGTGAGTGAGTGCGTGGGTGGGTGAGTGGGTGAGTGAGTGAGTGAGTGGGTGAGTGGTTGAGTGGGTGAGTGGGTGAGTGAGTGAGTGAGTGGGTGAGTGGGTGGGTGAGTGAGTTGGTGAGTGAGCGAGTGGGTGAGTGAGTCAGTGGGTGAGTGAGTGGGTGATTGAGTGGGTGAGTGAGTGGGTGGGTGAGTGGGTGAGTGAGTGGGTGGGTGAGTGGGTGAGTGAGTGGGTGGGTGAGTGGGTGAGTGAGTGAGTGAGTGGGTGAGTAAGTGATTGATTGATTGATTGAGTGGGTGAGTGGGTGAGTGAGTGGGTGAATGGGTGGGTGGGTGGGTGGGTGAGTGAGTGAGTCGGTGAGTGGGTGGGTGAGTGAGTGGGTGAGTGAGTTGGTGAGTGGGTGAGTGGGTGGGTGAGTGGGTGGGTGAATGAGTGAGTGGGGTGAGTGAATGGGTGAGTGAATGGGTGAGTGGGTGGGTGAGTGGGTGAGTGAGTGGGTGGGTGAGTGGGTGAGTGAGTGAGTGGGTGAGTGAGTGAGTGGGTGAGTGGTTGAGTGGGTCGGTGAGTGGGTGAGTGGGTGAGTGGCTGAGTGGGTGGGTGGGTGAGTGGGTGGGTGGGTGAGTGAGTGGGTGAGTGAGTGGGTGAGTGGGTAAGTGAGTGGGTGAGTTAGTGGATGAGTGAGTGAGTGGGTGAGTGAGTGGGTGGGTGAGTGAGTGGGTGGGTGAGTGGGTGGGTGGGTGAGTGGGTCAGTGAGTGGGTTAGTGGCTGAGTGGGTGAGTGGGTGAGTGAGTGGGTGGGTGAGTGGGTGGGTGGGGGAGTGAATGGGTGGGTGAGTGGGTGGGTGAGTGGGTGGGTGAGTGAGTGGGTGGGTGAGTGGGTGGGTGAGTGAGCGAGTGAGTTGGTGAGTGAGTGGGTGGGTGGGTGGGTGGATGAGTGGGTAGGTGGGTGGGTGAGTGGGTGGGTGAGTGGGTGGGTGGGTGAGTGGGTGGGTGGGTGGGTGGGTGAGTGGGTGGGTGGGTGGGTGAGTGGGTGGGTGGGTGGGTGAGTGAGTGGGTGGGTGAGTGGGTGGGTGGGTGAGTGGGTGGGTGGGTGGGTGGGTGAGTGGTTGGGTGGGTGGGTGAGTGGTTGGGTGGGTGGGTGAGTGGTTGGGTGGGTGGGTGAGTGGTTGGGTGGGTGGGTGAGTGGTTGGGTGGGTTGGTGGGTGAGTGGGTGAGTGAGTGGGTGAGTGGGTGGGTGGGTGGGTGAGTGGGTGGGTGGGTGGTTGAGTGGGTGGGTGGGTGGGTGAGTGGGTGGGTGAGTGGGTGGGTGGGTGAGTGAGTGAGTGGGGGAGTGGGTGGGTGAGTCAGTGGGTGAGTGAGCGAGTTAGTGGGTGAGTGGGTGGGTGGGTGGATGAGTGGGTGAGTGAGTGGGTGGGTGGGTGGGTGAGTGGGTGGGTGAGTGCGTGATTGATTGATTGAGTGAGTGAGTGAGTGGGTGAGTGAGTGAGTGGGTGAGTGAGTGAGTGAGTGGGTGAGTGAGTGGGAGAGTAAGTGATTGATTGATTGATTGAGTGGGTGAGTGAGTGGGTGAGTGGGTGGGTGAGTGAGTGAGTCGGTGAGTGGGTGGGTGAGTGAGTGAGTGGGTGAGTGAGTCGGTGAGTGGGTGAGTGGGTGAGTGAGTCGGTGGGTGGGTGGGTGGGTGAGTGAGTGAGTGAGTAGGTGAGTGAGTGAGTGGGTGAGTGAATGGGTGAGTGAGTGGGTGAGTGAGTGCGTGGGTGAGTGAGTGAGTGAGTGGGTGAGTGGTTGAGTGGGTCGGTGAGTGGGTGAGTGGCTGAGTGGGTGGGTGGGTGAGTGGGTGAGTGAGTGAGTGGGTGAGTGGGTGGGTGAGTGAGTGGGTGACTGAGTGAGTGAGTGGGTGAGTGAGTGGGTGAGTGAGTGGGTGAGTGAGTGGGTGAGTGAGTGGGTGAGTGGGTGGATGAGTGGGTGGGTAGGTGGGTGAGTGAGTGGGTGGGTGGGTGAGTGAGTTAGTGGGTGGGTGGGTGAGTGGGTGGGTGAGTGCGTGATTGATTTGAGTGAGTGAGTGGGTGAGTGAGTGGGTGGGTGAGTGGGTGGGTGGTTAAGTGGGTCGGTGAGTGGGTGAGTGGCTGAGTGGGTGAGTGGGTGGGTGAGTGAGTGAGTGGGGGAGTGGGTGGGTGAGTCAGTGGGTGAGTGAGCGAGTGAGTGGGTGAGTGAGTGGGTGAGTGGGTGGGTGGGTGGATGAGTGGGTGGGTGAGTGAGTGAGTCGGTGAGTGAGTGGGTGGGTGAGTGAGTGGGTGGGTGAGTGGGTGGGTGGGTGGGTGGGTGAGTGGTTGAGTGGGTGGGTGGGTGGGTGAGTGAGTGAGTAAGTGGGTGTGTGGGTGGGTGAGTGGGTGGGTGGTTAAGTGGGTCGGTGAGTGGGTGAGTGGCTGAGTGGGTGAGTGGGTGGGTGAGTGAGTGAGTGGGGGAGTGGGTGGGTGAGTCAGTGGGTGAGTGAGCGAGTGAGTGGGTGAGTGAGTGAGTGGGTGGGTGGGTGGATGAGTGGGTGGGTGGGTGGGTGAGTGAGTGGGTGGGTGGGTGGGTGGGTGAGTGAGTTAGTGGGTGGGTGGGTGGGTGAGTGGGTGGGTGAGTGCGTGATTGATTTGAGTGAGTGAGTGAGTGAGTGAGTGAGTGGGTGGGTGAGTGAGTGGGTGAGTGAGTGAGTGAGTGGGTGAGTGAGTCGGTGGGTGAGTGAGTGGGTGAGTGGGTGAGTGAGTGAGTGGGAGAGTAAGTGATTGATTGATTGATTGAGTGGGTGAGTGAGTGGGTGGGTGAGTGAGTGAGTGGGTGAGTGAGTCGGTGAGTGGGTGGGTGAGTGAGTGGGTGAGTGAGTGAGTGAGTGAGTGGGTGAGTGGGTGGGTGAGTGAGTGAGTGGGTGAGTGAGTCGGTGAGTGGGTGAGTGGGTGAGTGAGTCGGTGAGTGGGTGGGTGAGTGAGTGGGTGAGTGAATGGGTGGGTGGGTGAGTGGGTGGGTGGTTGAGTGGGTCGGTGAGTGGGTGAGTGGCTGAGTGGGTTAGTGGCTGAGTGGGTGAGTGAGTGAGTGGGTGAGTGGATGGGTGAGTGAGTGAGCGAGTGGGTGAGTGGGTGAGTGAGTGGGTGGGTGAGTGAGTGGGTGGGTGAGTGAGTGAGTGGGTGGGTGAGTGAGTGAGTGGGTGGGTGAGTGAGTGAGTGGGTGGGTGAGTGAGTGAGTGAGTGAGTGGGTGGGTGAGTGGGTGGGTGGGTGGGTGGGTGAGTGGGTGGGTGGGTGAGTGGGTGGGTGGGTGGGTGAGTGGGTGGGTGGGTGGGTGAGTGGGTGGGTGGGTGGGTGAGTGGGTGAGTGGGTGGGTGGGTGAGTGGGTGAGTGGGTGGGTGGGTGAGTGGGTGGGTGGGTGAGTGAGTGAGTGGGTGAGTGAGTGGGTGGGTGGGTGGGTGGGTGGGTGAGTGGGTGGTTAAGTGGGTCGGTGAGTGGGTGAGTGGGTGAGTGGGTGGGTGAGTGAGTGAGTGGGGGAGTGGGTGGGTGAGTCAGTGGGTGAGTGAGCGGGTGAGTGGGTGGGTGGGTGGATGAGTGGGTGGGTGGGTGGATGAGTGGGTGGGTGGGTGGGTGAGTGAGTGGGTGGGTGGGTGGGTGAGTGAGTTAGTGGGTGGGTGAGTGAGTTAGTGGGTGGGTGCGTGATTGATTTGAGTGAGTGAGTGAGTGAGTGGGTGAGTGAGTGGGTGAGTGAGTGGGTGGGTGAGTGAGTGGGTGAGTGGGTGGGTGAGTGGGTGAGTGAGTGAGTGAGTGGGAGAGTAAGTGATTGAGTGGGTGAGTGAGTGGGTGAGTTAGTGGGTGGGTGAGTGAGTGAGTGAGTGGGTGAGTGAGTGGGTGGGTGGGTGAGTGAGTGGGTGAGTGGGTGAGTGAGTGAGTGAGTGGGAGAGTAAGTGATTGATTGATTGATTGAGTGGGTGAGTGAATGGGTGGGTGGGTGGTTGAGTGGGTCGGTGAGTGGGTGAGTGGCTGAGTGGGTGAGTGGGTGAGTGGGTGAGTGGGTGAGTGAGTGAGTGGGTGGGTGAGTGAGTGGGTGAGTGAGTGGGTGGGTGGGTGAGGGAGTGGGTGGGTGGGTGAGGGAGTGGGTGGGTGGGTGAGGGAGTGGGTGGGTGGGTGAGGAAGTGGGTGGGTGGGTGAGTGGGTGAGTGAGTGGGTGAGTGAGTGAGTGAGTGGGTGAGTGAGTGAGTGGGTGAGTGAGTGGGTGGATGAGTGGGTGGGTCGGTGGGTGGGTGGGTGAGTGGGTGGGTGGGTGGGTGGGTGAGTGGGTGGGTGGGTGAGTGGGTGGGTGAGTGGGTGGGTGGGTGGGTGGGTGAGTGGGTGGGTGGGTGGGTGGGTGGGTGGGTGGGTGGGTGAGTGGGTGGGTGAGTGGGTGGGTGGGTGGGTGAGTGGGTGAGTGGTTGGGTGGGTGGGTGAGTGGTTGGGTGGGTGAGTGGGTGAGTGAGTGGGTGGGTGGGTGGTTGAGTGGGTGGGTGGGTGGGTGGGTGAGTGAGTGAGTGAGTGAGTAAGTGGGTGGGTGGGTGGGTGAGTGGGTGGGTGGTTAAGTGGGTCGGTGAGTGGGTGAGTAGCTGAGTGGGTGAGTGGGTGGGTGAGTGAGTGAGTGGGGGAGTGGGTGGGTGAGTCAGTGGGTGAGTGAGCGAGTGAGTGGGTGAGTGGGTGGGTGGGTGGTTGAGTGGGTGGGTGAGTGCGTGATTGATTTGAGTGAGTGAGTGAGTGGGTGAGTGAGTCGGTGAGTGGGTGAGTGGGTGAGTGAGTCGGTGAGTGGGTGGGTGAGTGAGTGAGTAGGTGAGTGAGTGAGTGGGTGAGTGAATGGGTGGGTGGGTGAGTGGGTGGGTGGTTGAGTGGGTCGGTGAGTGGGTGAGTGGCTGAGTGGGTGAGTGAGTGGGTGAGTGGGTGGGTGAGTGAGTGAGCGAGTGGGTGAGTGAGTGGGTGAGTGGGTGGGTGAGTGGGTGGGTGGGTGGGTGAGGGAGTGAGTGGGTGGGTGAGTGGGTGAGTGGGTGAGTGAGTGGGTGAGTGGGTGAGTGAGTGGGTGAGTGGGTGAGTGTGTGAGTGGGTGAGTGAGTGAGTGGGTGAGTGGGTGAGTAAGTGATTGATTGATTGAGTGGGTGAGTGAGTGGGTGAGTGAGTGGGTGAGTGAGTGAGTGGGTGGGTGAGTGAGTGATTGGGTGAGTGAGTCGGTGAGTGGGTGGGTGAGTGAGTGAGTGGGTGAATGGGTGGGTGAGTGGGTGGGTGAGTGGGTGAGTGGGTGAGTGAGTCGGTGAGTGAGTGAGTAGGTGAGTGAGTGAATGGGTGAGTGAGTGGGTGAGTGAGTGCGTGGGTGGGTGAGTGGGTGAGTGAGTGAGTGAGTGGGTGAGTGGTTGAGTGGGTGAGTGGGTGAGTGAGTGAGTGAGTGGGTGAGTGGGTGGGTGAGTGGGTGGGTGAGTGAGCGAGTGGGTGAGTGAGTCAGTGGGTGAGTGAGTGGGTGAGTGAGTGGGTGATTGAGTGGGTGAGTGAGTGGGTGGGTGAGTGGGTGAGTGAGTGGGTGGGTGAGTGGTGGTGAGTGAGTGAGTGAGTGGGTGAGTAAGTGATTGATTGATTGATTGAGTGGGTGAGTGGGTGAGTGAGTGGGTGAATGGGTGGGTGGGTGGGGTGAGTGAGTGAGTCGGTGAGTGGGTGGGGTGAGTGAGTGGGTGAGTGAGTTGGTGAGTGGGTGAGTGGGTGGGTGAGTGGGTGGGTGAATGAGTGAGTGGGTGAGTGAGTCGGTGAGTGGGTGGGTGAGTGAGTGAGTGAGTAGGTGAGTGAGTGAGTGGGTGAGTGAATGGGTGAGTGAATGGGTGAGTGAGTGGGTGAGTGAGTGAGTGGGTGGGTGAGTGGGTGAGTGAGTGGGTGGGTGAGTGGGTGAGTGAGTGAGTGGGTGAGTGAGTGAGTGGGTGAGTGGTTGAGTGGGTCGGTGAGTGGGTGAGTGGGTGAGTGGCTGAGTGGGTGGGTGAGTGGGTGGGGTGAGTGAGTGAGTGGGTGAGTGAGTGGGTGAGTGGGTAAGTGAGTGGGTGAGTTAGTGGATGAGTGAGTGAGTGGGTGAGTGAGTGGGTGGGTGAGTGAGTGGGTGGGTGAGTGGGTGGGTGGGTGAGTGGGTCAGTGAGTGGGTTAGTGGCTGAGTGGGTGAGTGGGTGAGTGGGTGGGTGGGGGAGTGAATGGGTGGGTGAGTGGGTGGGTGAGTGGGTTGGTGAATGAGTGGGTGGGTGAGTGGGTGGGTGAGTGAGCGAGTGAGTTGGTGAGTGAGTGGGTGGGTGGGTGGGTGGGTGGGTGGATGAGAGTGGGTGGGTGGGTGGGTGGGTGAGTGGTTGGGTGGGTGGGTGGGTGGGTGGGTGGGTGAGTGGGTGGGTGGGTGGGTGGGTGGGTGGGTGGGTGAGTGAGTGGGTGGGTGGGTGGGTGAGTGGGTGGGTGGGTGGGTGAGTGGGTGGGTGGGTGGGTGAGTGGGTGGGTGGGTGGGTGGGTGAGTGGGTGGGTGGGTGGGTGGGTGAGTGGGTGGGTGGGTGGGTGGGTGGGTGAGTGGGTGGGTGGGTGGGTGAGTGGGTGGGTGAGTGGGTGGGTGGGTGAGTGGGTGGGTGGGTGGGTGGGTGGGTGAGTGGTTGGGTGGGTGGGGTGGGTGGGTGGGTTGGTGAGTGGGTGGGTGGGTGAGTGGGGTGAGTGGGTGGGTGAGTGGGTGGGTGGGTGGGTGAGTGGGTGGGTGGGTGGTTGAGTGGGTGGGTGGGTGGGTGAGTGAGTGAGTGAGTAAGTGGGTGGGTGAGTGGGTGGGTGAGTGAGCGAGTGAGTGGGTGAGTTAGTGGGTGAGTGGGTGGGTGGGTGGATGAGTGGGTGAGTGAGTGGGTGGGTGGGTGGGTGAGTGGGTGGGTGAGTGCGTGATTGATTGATTGAGTGAGTGAGTGAGTGGGTGAGTGAGTGAGTGGGTGAGTGAGTGGGTGAGTGTTGGTGAGTGAGTGAGTGTGTGGGTGAGTGAGTGAGTGAGTGGGTGAGTGAGTGGGAGAGTAAGTGATTGATTGATTGATTGAGTGGGTGAGTGAGTGGGGTGAGTGGGTGGGTGAGTGAGTGAGTCGGTGAGTGGGTGGGTGAGTGAGTGAGTGGGTGAGTGAGTCGGTGAGTGGGTGAGTGGGTGAGTGAGTCGGTGGGTGGGTGGGTGAGTGAGTGAGTGAGTGGGTGAGTGAATGGGTGAGTGAGTGGGTGAGTGAGTGCGTGGGTGAGTGAGTGAGTGAGTGGGTGAGTGGTTGAGTGGGTCGGTGAGTGGCTGAGTGGGTGGGTGGGTGAGTGGGTGAGTGAGTGAGTGGGTGAGTGGGTGAGTGAGTGGGTGACTGAGTGAGTGAGTGGGTGAGTGAGTGGGTGAGTGAGTGGGTGAGTGAGTGGGTGAGTGGGTGGGTGGGTGGATGAGTGGGTGGGTAGGTGGGTGAGTGAGTGGGTGGGTGGGTGGGTGAGTGAGTTAGTGGGTGGGTGGGTGAGTGGGTGGGTGAGTGAGTGATTGATTGATTGAGTGAGTGAGTGAGTTGGTGAGTGGGTGGGTGGTTGAGTGGGTGAGTGAGTGAGTGAGTGGGAGAGTAAGTGATTGATTGATTGAGTGTGTGGGTGAGTGAGTGGGTGAGTGAGTGAGTGGGTGAGTGAGTCGGTGAGTGGGTGGGTGGGTGAGTGGGTGGGTGAGTGGGTGGGTGAGTGAGTGGGTGAGTGAGTCGGTGAGTGGGTGAGTGAGTCGGTGAGTGGGTGGGTGAGGTGAGTGAGTGGGTGAGTGAGTGGGTGAGTGGGTGGGTGAGTGAGTGGGTGAGTGAGTGGGTGAGTGAGTGGGTGGGTGGGTGAGTGAGTGGGTGAGTGAGCGAGTGAGTGGGTGAGTGGGTGAGTGAGTGAGTGGCGTGGGTGAGTAGGTGGGTGGGTGAGTAGGTGGGTGGGTGAGTAGGTGGGTGGGTGAGTAGGTGGGTGGGTGAGTGGGTGGGTGGGTGTTTGGGTGGGTGGGTGGTTGGGTGGGTGAGTGAGTGAGTGAGTGGGTGGGTGGGTGAGTGAGTGGGTGAGTGGTTGGGTGGTTGGGTGAGTGGGTGAGTGGGTGGGTGAGTGAGTGGGTGGGTGGCTGAGTGAGTGGGTGGGTGGGTGAGTGAGTGAGTGGGTGAGTGGGTGGGTGAGTGAGTGAGCGAGTGAGTGGGTGAGTGAGTTGGTGAGTGGGTGCGTGGGTGAGTGAGTGGGTGAATGAGTGGGTGAGTGGGTGGGTGAGTGGGTGGGTGAGTGGGTGGGTGGGTGGGTGGGTGGGTGAGTGGGTGGGTGGGTGGTTGAATGGGTGGGTGGCTGAGTGAGTGAGTGAGTAAATGGGTGGGTGGGTGGGTGAGTGGGTCGGTGAGTGGGTGAGTGGGTGAGTGGGTGAGTGGGTGGGTGAGTGGGTGAGTGGGTGGGTGAGTGGGTGAGTGAGTGGGTGAGTGGGTGAGTGAGTGGGTGAGTGGGTGAGTGAGTGAGTGGGTGAGTGGGTGGGTGAGCGAGTGAGTGAGTGAGTGAGTGGGTGAGTGAGCGAGTGAGTGGGTGGGTGGATGAGTGGGTGAGTGAGTGGGTGGGTGGATGAGTGGGTGGGTGGGTGGATGAGTGGGTGGGTGGGTGGGTGAGTGAGTGGGTGGGTGAGTGGGTGGGTGGGTGAGTGGGTGGGTGGGTGAGTGGGTGGGTGAGTGGGTGGGTGGGTGGGTGGGTGGGTGGGTGAGTGAGTGGGTGGGTGGGTGAGTGAGTGGGTGGGTGGGTGAGTGAGTGGGTGGGTGGGTGGGTGAGTGAGTGAGTGAGTGAGTGGGTGAGTGGGTGGGTGAGTGAGTTAGTTGGTGGGTGGGTGGGTGGGTGAGTGAGTTAGTTGGTGGGTGGGTGGGTGGGTGAGTGAGTGGGTGGGTGGGTCGGTGAGTGGGTGGGTGGGTCGGTGAGTGGGTGAGTGGGTGAGTGAGTGGGTGAGTGAGTGGGTGGGTGAGTGGGTCGGTGAGTGGGTGAGTGGCTGAGTGGGTGAGTGGGTGGGTGGGTGGGTGGGTGAGTGAGCGAGTGAGTGGGTGAGTGAGTGGGTGAGTGAGTGGGTGAGTGAGTGGGTGAGTGAGTGGGTGAGTGGGTGAGTGAGTGGGTGAGTGGGTGAGTGAGTGAGTGGGGTGAGTAAGTGATTGATTGATTGAGTGGGTGAGTGAGTGAGTGCGTGGGTGAGTGAGTGAGTGAGTGAGTGGGTGAGTGAGTGAGTGAGTGGGTGAGTGGTTGAGTGGGTCGGTGAGTGGGTGAGTGGGTGAGTGAGTGAGAGAGTGGGTGAGTGAGCGAGTGAGTGGGTGAGTGAGTGGGTGGGTGAGTGAGTGCGTGGGTGGGTGGGTGGGTGAGTGGGTGGGTGGGTGGGTGAGTGGGTGGGTGGGTGGGTGAGTGGGTGAGTGGGTGGGTGAGTGGGTGGGTGGGTGGGTGTGTGAGTGGGTGGGTGGGTGGGTGGGTGGGTGAGTGGGTGGGTGGGTGGGTGGGTGAGTGGGTGGGTGGGTGGGTGGTTGGGTGGGTGGGTGGTTGGGTGGGTGGGTGGTTGGGTGGGTGGGTGGTTGGGTGGGTGGGTGGTTGGGTGGGTTGGTGGTTGGGTGGGTTGGTGGTTGGGTGGGTTGGTGGTTGGGTGGGTGAGTGAGTGAGTGGGTGAGTGAGTGAGTGGGTGAGTGAGTGAGTGGGTGAGTGAGTGAGTGAGTGGGTGAGTGAGTGAGTGGTTGGGTGGGTGGGTGAGTGGGTGAGTGGGTGGGTGGCTGAGTGGGTGGGTGCGTGGGTGAGTGAGTGGGTGAGTGGGTGAGTGAGTGAGTGGGTGGGTGAGTGAGTGGGTGAGTAAGTGGGTGAGTGAGCGAGTGAGTGGGTGGGTGAGTGGGTGGGTGAGTGGGTGAGTGAGTGGGTGGGTGGGTGAGTGAGTGAGTGAGTGGGTGAGTGGGTGGGTGAGTGGGTGGGTGGGTGGGTGGGTGAGTGAGTGAGTGGGTGGGTGGGTGAGTGAGTGAGTGGGTGGGTGGGTGGGTGGGTGGGTGAGTGAGTGCGTGGGTGGGTGGTTGAGTGGGTGGGTGGGTGAGTGAGTGAGTAAGTAAATGGGTGGGTGGGTGGGTGAGTGGGTGGGTGGTTGAGTGGGTCGGTAAGTGGGTGAGTGGCTGAGTGGGTGAGTGGGTGGGTGAGTGGGTGAGTGAGTGGGTGAGTGGGTGGGTGAGTGATTGAGTGAGTGAGTGAGTGGGTGAGTGAGTGAGTGGGTGAGTGAGTGGGTGAGTGAGTGAGTGAGTGAGTGAGTGGGTGAGTGAGTGAGTGAGTGGGTGAGTGAGTGGGAGAGTAAGTGATTGATTGATTGATTGAGTGGGTGAGTGAGTGGGTGAGTGGGTGGGTGAGTGAGTGAGTCGGTGAGTGGGTGGGTGAGTGAGTGAGTGGGTGAGTGAGTCGGTGAGTGGGTGAGTGGGTGAGTGAGTCGGTGGGTGGGTGGGTGAGTGAGTGAGTGAGTGAGTAGGTGAGTGAGTGAGTGGGTGAGTGAATGGGTGAGTGAGTGGGTGAGTGAGTGCGTGGGTGAGTGAGTGAGTGAGTGGGTGAGTGGTTGAGTGGGTCGGTGAGTGGCTGAGTGGGTGGGTGGGTGAGTGGGTGAGTGAGTGAGTGGGTGAGTGGGTGAGTGAGTGGGTGACTGAGTGAGTGAGTGGGTGAGTGAGTGGGTGAGTGGGTGGGTGGATGAGTGGGTGGGTAGGTGGGTGAGTGAGTGGGTGGGTGGGTGGGTGAGTGAGTTAGTGGGTGGGTGGGTGAGTGGGTGGGTGAGTGAGTGATTGATTGATTGAGTGAGTGAGTGAGTTGGTGAGTGGGTGGGTGGGTGAGTGGGTGAGTGAGTGAGTGAGTGGGAGAGTAAGTGATTGATTGATTGAGTGTGTGGGTGAGTGAGTGGGTGAGTGAGTGAGTGGGTGAGTGAGTCGGTGAGTGGGTGGGTGGGTGAGTGGGTGGGTGAGTGGGTGGGTGAGTGAGTGGGTGAGTGAGTCGGTGAGTGGGTGAGTGAGTCGGTGAGTGGGTGGGTGAGGTGAGTGAGTGGGTGAGTGGGTGGGTGAGTGAGTGAGTGGGTGAGTGAGTGGGTGAGTGAGTGGGTGGGTGGGTGAGTGAGTGGGTGAGTGAGCGAGTGAGTGGGTGAGTGGGTGAGTGAGTGAGTGAGTGGGTGGGTGAGTAGGTGGGTGGGTGAGTAGGTGGGTGGGTGAGTAGGTGGGTGGGTGAGTAGGTGGGTGGGTGAGTGGGTGGGTGGGTGTTTGGGTGGGTGGGTGGTTGGGTGGGTGAGTGAGTGAGTGAGTGGGTGGGTGAGTGAGTGGGTGAGTGGTTGGGTGGTTGGGTGAGTGGGTGAGTGGGTGGGTGAGTGAGTGGGTGGGTGGCTGAGTGAGTGGGTGGGTGGGTGAGTGAGTGAGTGGGTGAGTGGGTGGGTGAGTGAGTGAGCGAGTGAGTGGGTGAGTGAGTTGGTGAGTGGGTGCGTGGGTGAGTGAGTGGGTGAATGAGTGGGTGAGTGGGTGGGTGAGTGGGTGGGTGGGTGGGTGGGTGGGTGGGTGAGTGGGTGGGTGGGTGGGTGGGTGAGTGGGTGGGTGGGTGAGTGCGTGGGTGGGTGGTTGAATGGGTGGGTGGCTGAGTGAGTGAGTGAGTAAATGGGTGGGTGGGTGGGTGAGTGGGTCGGTGAGTGGGTGAGTGGGTGAGTGGGTGAGTGAGTGGGTGAGTGAGTGGGTGAGTGAGTGAGTGGGTGAGTGGGTGGGTGAGCGAGTGAGTGAGTGAGTGAGTGAGTGGGTGAGTGAGCGAGTGAGTGAGTGAGTGAGTGGGTGAGTGAGTGGGTGGGTGGATGAGTGGGTGAGTGAGTGGGTGGGTGGATGAGTGGGTGGGTGGGTGGATGAGTGGGTGGGTGGGTGGGTGAGTGAGTGGGTGGGTGAGTGGGTGGGTGGGTGAGTGGGTGGGTGGGTGAGTGGGTGGGTGGGTGGGTGGGTGAGTGGGTGGGTGAGTGAGTGGGTGGGTGAGTGAGTGGGTGGGTGGGTGAGTGAGTGGGTGGGTGGGTGGGTGAGTGAGTGAGGGAGTGGGTGAGTGGGTGGGTGAGTGAGTTAGTGGGTGGGTGGGTGGGTGAGTGGGTGGGTGGGTCGGTGAGTGGGTGGGTGGGTCGGTGAGTGGGTGGGTGGGTCGGTGAGTGGGTGAGTGGCTGAGTGGGTGGGTGAGTGAGTGGGTGAGTGAGTGGGTGGGTGAGTGGGTCGGTGAGTGGGTGAGTGGCTGAGTGGGTGAGTGGGTGGGTGGGTGGGTGAGTGAGCGAGTGAGTGGGTGAGTGAGTGGGTGAGTGAGTGGGTGAGTGAGTGGGTGAGTGGGTGAGTGAGTGGGTGAGTGGGTGAGTGAGTGAGTGGGTGAGTAAGTGATTGATTGATTGAGTGGGTGAGTGAGTGAGTGCGTGGGTGAGTGAGTGAGTGAGTGGGTGAGTGAGTGAGTGGGTGAGTGGTTGAGTGGGTCGGTGAGTGGGTGAGTGGGTGAGTGAGTGAGAGAGTGGGTGAGTGAGCGAGTGAGTGGGTGAGTGAGTGGGTGGGTGAGTGAGTGCGTGGGTGGGTGGGTGGGTGGGTGAGTGGGTGGGTGGGTGGGTGGGTGAGTGGGTGGGTGGGTGGGTGGGTGGGTGGGTGAGTGGGTGGGTGGGTGGGTGAGTGGGTGGGTGGGTGGGTGAGTGATTGAGTGAGTGAGTGAGTGGGTGAGTGAGTGAGTGGGTGAGTGAGTGGGTGAGTGAGTGAGTGAGTGAGTGAGTGGGTGAGTGAGTGAGTGAGTGGGTGAGTGAGTGGGAGAGTAAGTGATTGATTGATTGATTGAGTGGGTGAGTGAGTGGGTGAGTGGGTGGGTGAGTGAGTGAGTCGGTGAGTGGGTGGGTGAGTGAGTGAGTGGGTGAGTGAGTCGGTGAGTGGGTGAGTGGGTGAGTGAGTCGGTGGGTGGGTGGGTGAGTGAGTGAGTGAGTGAGTAGGTGAGTGAGTGAGTGGGTGAGTGAATGGGTGAGTGAGTGGGTGAGTGAGTGCGTGGGTGAGTGAGTGAGTGAGTGGGTGAGTGGTTGAGTGGGTCGGTGAGTGGCTGAGTGGGTGGGTGGGTGAGTGGGTGAGTGAGTGAGTGGGTGAGTGGGTGAGTGAGTGGGTGACTGAGTGAGTGAGTGGGTGAGTGAGTGGGTGAGTGGGTGGGTGGATGAGTGGGTGGGTAGGTGGGTGAGTGAGTGGGTGGGTGGGTGGGTGAGTGAGTTAGTGGGTGGGTGGGTGAGTGGGTGGGTGAGTGAGTGATTGATTGATTGAGTGAGTGAGTGAGTTGGTGAGTGGGTGGGTGGGTGAGTGGGTGAGTGAGTGAGTGAGTGGGAGAGTAAGTGATTGATTGATTGAGTGTGTGGGTGAGTGAGTGGGTGAGTGAGTGAGTGGGTGAGTGAGTCGGTGAGTGGGTGGGTGGGTGAGTGGGTGGGTGAGTGGGTGGGTGAGTGAGTGGGTGAGTGAGTCGGTGAGTGGGTGAGTGAGTCGGTGAGTGGGTGGGTGAGGTGAGTGAGTGGGTGAGTGGGTGGGTGAGTGAGTGGGTGAGTGAGTGGGTGAGTGAGTGGGTGGGTGGGTGAGTGAGTGGGTGAGTGAGCGAGTGAGTGGGTGAGTGGGTGAGTGAGTGAGTGAGTGGGTGGGTGAGTAGGTGGGTGGGTGAGTAGGTGGGTGGGTGAGTAGGTGGGTGGGTGAGTAGGTGGGTGGGTGAGTGGGTGGGTGGGTGTTTGGGTGGGTGGGTGGTTGGGTGGGTGAGTGAGTGAGTGAGTGGGTGGGTGAGTGAGTGGGTGAGTGGTTGGGTGGTTGGGTGAGTGGGTGAGTGGGTGGGTGAGTGAGTGGGTGGGTGGCTGAGTGAGTGGGTGGGTGGGTGAGTGAGTGAGTGGGTGAGTGGGTGGGTGAGTGAGTGAGCGAGTGAGTTGGTGAGTGGGTGCGTGGGTGAGTGAGTGGGTGAATGAGTGGGTGAGTGGGTGGGTGGGTGGGTGAGTGGGTGGGTGGGTGGGTGGGTGGGTGAGTGGGTGGGTGGGTGAGTGCGTGGGTGGGTGGTTGAATGGGTGGGTGGCTGAGTGAGTGAGTGAGTAAATGGGTGGGTGGGTGGGTGAGTGGGTCGGTGAGTGGGTGAGTGGGTGAGTGGGTGAGTGAGTGGGTGAGTGAGTGGGTGAGTGGGTGAGTGAGTGAGTGGGTGAGTGGGTGGGTGAGCGAGTGAGTGAGTGAGTGAGTGAGTGGGTGAGTGAGCGAGTGAGTGAGTGAGTGAGTGGGTGAGTGAGTGGGTGGGTGGATGAGTGGGTGAGTGAGTGGGTGGGTGGATGAGGTGGGTGGGTGGGTGGATGAGTGGGTGGGTGGGTGGGTGAGTGAGTGGGTGGGTGAGTGGGTGGGTGGGTGAGTGGGTGGGTGGGTGAGTGGGTGGGTGGGTGGGTGGGTGAGTGGGTGGGTGAGTGAGTGGGTGGGTGAGTGAGTGGGTGGGTGGGTGAGTGAGTGGGTGGGTGGGTGAGTGAGTGGGTGGGTGGGTGGGTGAGTGAGTGAGGGAGTGGGTGAGTGGGTGGGTGAGTGAGTTAGTGGGTGGGTGGGTGGGTGAGTGGGTGGGTGGGTCGGTGAGTGGGTGGGTGGGTCGGTGAGTGGGTGGGTGGGTCGGTGAGTGGGTGAGTGGCTGAGTGGGTGGGTGAGTGAGTGGGTGAGTGAGTGGGTGGGTGAGTGGGTCGGTGAGTGGGTGAGTGGCTGAGTGGGTGAGTGGGTGGGTGGGTGGGTGGGTGAGTGAGCGAGTGAGTGGGTGAGTGAGTGGGTGAGTGAGTGGGTGAGTGAGTGGGTGAGTGGGTGAGTGAGTGGGTGAGTGGGTGAGTGAGTGAGTGGGTGAGTAAGTGATTGATTGATTGAGTGGGTGAGTGAGTGAGTGCGTGGGTGAGTGAGTGAGTGAGTGGGTGAGTGAGTGAGTGGGTGAGTGGTTGAGTGGGTCGGTGAGTGGGTGAGTGGGTGAGTGAGTGAGAGAGTGGGTGAGTGAGCGAGTGAGTGGGTGAGTGAGTGGGTGGGTGAGTGAGTGCGTGGGTGGGTGGGTGGGTGGGTGAGTGGGTGGGTGGGTGGGTGAGTGGGTGGGTGAGTGGGTGGGTGAGTGGGTGGGTGGGTGGGTGGGTGGGTGAGTGGGTGGGTGAGTGGGTGGGTGGGTGGGTGGGTGAGTGGGTGGGTGGGTGGTTGGGTGGGTGGTTGGGTGGGTTGGTGGTTGGGTGGGTTGGTGGTTGGGTGGGTTGGTGGTTGGGTGGGTTGGTGGTTGGGTGGGTGAGTGAGTGGGTGGGTGAGTGAGTGCGTGGGTGGGTGGGTGGGTGAGTGGGTGGGTGGGTGGGTGAGTGGGTGGGTGGGTGGGTGGGTGAGTGGGTGGGTGGGTGGGTGGGTGAGTGGGTGGGTGAGTGGGTGGGTGGGTGGGTGGGTGAGTGGGTGGGTGGGTGGGTGAGTGGGTGGGTGGGTGGGTGGGTGAGTGGGTGGGTGGGTGGTTGGGTGGGTGGTTGGGTGGGTTGGTGGTTGGGTGGGTTGGTGGTTGGGTGGGTTGGTGGTTGGGTGGGTGAGTGAGTGAGTGGGTGAGTGAGTGAGTGAGTGGGTGAGTGAGTGAGTGGTTGGGTGGGTGAGTGGGTGGGTGGCTGAGTGGGTGGGTGCGTGGGTGAGTGAGTGGGTGAGTGGGTGAGTGAGTGAGTGGGTGGGTGAGTGAGTGGGTGAGTGAGCGAGTGAGTTGGTGAGTGGGTGGGTGAGTGGGTGGGTGAGTGGGTGAGTGAGTGAGTGGGTGGGTGGGTGAGTGAGTGTGGGTGGGTGGGTGGGTGGGTGGGTGAGTGCGTGGGTGGGTGGTTGAGTGGGTGGGTGGGTGAGTGAGTGAGTAAGTAAATGGGTGGGTGGGTGGGTGAGTGGGTGGGTGGTTGAGTGGGTCGGTAAGTGGGTGAGTGGCTGAGTGGGTGAGTGGGTGGGTGAGTGGGTGAGTGAGTGGGTGAGTGGGTGGGTGAGTGAGTGAGCGAGTGAGTGAGTGGGTGAGTGAGTGGGTGGGTGGGTGGTGAGTGGGTGGGTGAGTGGGTGAGTGGGTGGGTGAGTGGGTGAGTGTGTGGGTGGGTGGGTGAGTGAGTGGGTGGGTGGGTGGGTGGGTGGGTGAGTGGGTGGGTGGGTGGGTGAGTGGGTGGGTGGGTGGGTGAGTGGGTGGGTGGGTGGGTGGGTGAGTGGGTGGGTGGGTGGGTGAGTGGGTGGGTGGGTGGGTGAGTGGGTGGGTGGGTGGGTGAGTGGGTGGGTGGGTGGGTGGTGGGTGAGTGGGTGGGTGGGTGGGTGAGTGGGTGGGTGGGTGGGTGAGTGGGTGGGTGGGTGGGTGAGTGAGTGGGTGGGTGGGTGAGTGGGTGGTTGGGTGGGTGGGTGGTTGGGTGGGTGGGTGGCTGAGTGGGTGGGTGGGTGGGTGGTTGGGTGGGTGGGTGAGTGGGTCGGTGAGTGGGTGAGTGGCTGAGTGGCTGAGTGGGTGAGTGGGTGAGTGGCTGAGTGGGTGAGTGGCTGAGTGGCTGAGTGGGTGAGTGGCTGAGTGGGTGAGTGGGTGAGTGAGTGGGTGGGTGAGTGGGTGAGTGAGTGGGTGGGTGAGTGGGAGGGTGAGTGGGTCGGTGAATGTGTTGTATATGTTGGTTATCAAAATTTGTCATGTTGTATGCGTGCGTGGGTGAAATTATTATGTTGTATATGTGGGTTATGAATATTCAGTGAAAATAATAATAATCAAATGAAATTTGGCCAAATGTGTAATTATCCGGAAATATGTTAATTTATGTAATCATGCACATTTAATTATGCCAATTCGAGAGGTAATCGTAGTAATTATGCGAGTGGGTGTAATTATGATAATGCAAGTCGTTATGATAACCAGACCCCGCCTCGGTGACGAGGGTGGGTTATCGATCGGAATAAGGCAATTAATCGTATGCAGTTATGCAGGTGTGGTGTAAGTATGCAAGATTAACTTAGATTAACTCGGCATCGTTGTCTAGGTTCGTCTCATTCTCGCTTTAACATTCCCAGAGTGGGTATTCGTGGTTATATTTTAGGTCCCCGGTTCACCCCGTTATCGCTTTAACATTTACTGAGTATGTATTAGTGTGTTATTAAGGTCACCAAGTTCAGATCTCAACGCAGAAGCAGATCTTATGCATAGATTTCAGGAAAGAATCACACAACCACTTCTGTATTAATCAATTTATTACTAATTCAACCTCAACTATGATATAGTATGCGAACTCTCAATCCCGGAACGTCAACACGGCATCAATACAGTATCATCAACGATTGTCTGATTTCACTTTGACAACGGCACATGGATCCCGCATAACGCGATGGTTGTTAGTGAGAGAGAGAGTCGTTAAAATATGCAAATACTATGCTAAGAAAAACCTTAACGTTAATGAATGATTATACTCAATATTGTTCACGCAGTACCGCACTCCTTATTGATCATACGCAACCCTTATCACGTTGTTAGCACCTTGGGTCACGGGACAGTTGAATATTCTGTAGAGGATGCGAGTACGTGTGGCGATTATGACTGAAAGATACTTGAAAGATTATACGGCGATAAAAAAACACAATCAAAAACAGTTATTATTCTTAAAGGCACCAATCTCAACAGATACATCGGCAGGTTATCTGACAACAGAATGGCTCGGAGTAAGGGCCTGCGACGGTGCTCCTTTCCCGAAGATCGTTATCTTATACCAAGTTTACTAATTGGGGACCAGATCACCTGATAAGGATCTGGTGGGCCACCACTCCCCACGTGAGCGTGGCTCGGCGGAAGGAGGTGCCAAGAATCAATTCGTATTGATGGATCTGTTGGGAATTTATGCGATTAAGAGTACAGCCCACTAAATATTAAAGATAAAAATTACGAATACACTTATAAACGACGGATGGCCATCACTCGGTCTCGTTGTGATGCCTTCACAGCCACGGATGGCTTATGGGTTCGAGTGTGTTTGAGTGGTAAGAGTTGTCTTGAATAGTCAGTGTTCGGAGTCGGTTCTTTATGTCAAACAGACGCCTGGTGGTCGTGTGGTGAGGGGGCGGTGCGCGTCATACGTATCAGTCGCTCCCCTGTCACCGTGGTGAACTGGTTCGGATGCCCGTTGATACGCTGTCGCAGTTCGGAACCCGGTCGGTAGGTGGCGCCCACAGCTCGCTCGCAGCGTGCAGTGTTGGGTCGTCGACCAGGGTGAGCACGGAGCCTCGTCGCCAAACCGCGACCCTCACCACTCCGGCGGCAGCAGAGACCTCCGACTCGGCAGAGGTTGACCCACGCAGGCCGAGTTGAGCTGTCAAGCGGGTCTTGCCCGCCTGCAGAGGAGATGGGGAGCCGCTTGAGTCGAGCCCCGAGAGCCGGCTCCGGTGAGCCGATCGAACTCGGCTGAGTCCCAGACGAGCTGAAGATGAGTCGAGCCGACCCGCTGGTCGCAGCTCGCTCCTGAGTCGACCCTCCCGGTCGAGCTGGTTTCCAATGCTCAGGGTCCTCTCTTTTATGCCGAAAAATCCCTTTTGGATCCTGCCCACAAGGCGGGGTTTCTTTCGATTTTTGCTGTGTCAGGATCTGTCCGTAGGTAGGTGTGTCCATGTGTGTGTCCGTACGTCCGTATGTCCTTGTGTGCATCACCCACGGTATATTCCGTTGTCATACTCCCTCCATAAAATCCACGAGCAAACAATCAGATGTTACAAATTGCCTCGAAGTCGTCTCTCTGTCTGGGTGCGATATTATCTCTTGTCTGGCCTTCTTCATGAACCAAAACACAGACGTTACAAATCGTCTCATAGGCGTCTTTGTCCGTGTTGCACGACCTGGAGGGAGGGGCAACACTCCCTCCGACCCTCACCGACGCACAAAGAAATGGTTAAAAAGTTTTAACATTTGTCCCTTACCATTTCACAGTTATGATTTTGTATGTAACCTAAGGTCTGTCGTTTCCCATCGTGGTGCTTGACTCAAGTGGAGGTGTTTCCTCGAGCGTATACACACTCCTATCCCGCGCTGCGGGGATACAAAGACGGCCGGGATCTCCCTTTCTCTCCGACCCTGGGTTTAACATCGCTCTTTTATTATGTATTTTATATTCGACCTGGTGGTGATTCATCCCGCATATGCTTCGGGTCGAGTTGTATAGAAAGTATTAAAGTATGGAAATAACATTTCATATCAATAACTTTAGCCTACCTTGTTGTTAAATTCCGACTTTAACGTTACTTTAATAGCAATACAGAATAATTGAGCTTTTTGTCTTAACTAGGCGAACGCGAACTTCTGGTGACCCCCGCAGCCTTGTTGTTCAGCTGAGTCTGCATCCTTGAGAGATACACAACACTCTTATTCTCGTCTCACTGTGGCCATCCAACCTTCTGCTCTGGGAGTGTTATTCTTAATCAGCTCCCTCCCCTGTGCACACAGCCTTGAGCTGACCCACTTCCTTGGCCTTTTTGGGTTTATCTTTGCTCCCTCAGCTGCAGGAGGACAAGGCGTATTTCTACCTCCTCCCTGTGTGCACGTGTTCCAACTAGCTTGGAATCCCTAAACACACAATCAGTGATGATTCCTGGCTTTCTGTGGTTGTGATTTAGACAAAGGCGCCTCTGCTTCCTTTCATTGCCTTTAAGTTGACACTGCCCTATTATTCGCCCATGTGCTGAGGTCATAGAATTCGTTTTGACTTCAGTAATATTAACATTCAGTATTGGTTTCGTGACTGCAGGGATTCATCTTCTTGGTTCTTTCGGTAAAGTCACGTAGAAGGGAAGTAATAAAATAATAAAAATAAAACATAATAAAACAATTCTCACGACGTTTCGGCCACAACGCAAGCAGCCATCCTCAGGCGAAGAATGAAACACCCCAAGCTTGGAGCGTATATTTAAGCTGGGTTAGAGGGGGGGGAGGTGGGAAGAAGAGCGCCTAAACAAAATAATTTGCATATCAAGAGGAATTCAGCATATGGAAAATGCGTAGGAGGTGGGCGGGGGGGGTTCCAAATCAATACTATGCCCGTGCATTATGCAGGATTAGCAGCATCAAAGGGGGGGGGGGGAAGGGGGGGAGCATTAACAAAGGAAAGGAATGTTAATAGTATGTAGCTGTAGTTACTAAACAACCACGTAAAAAACTACAGTATAAACTGCATGACAAACTAAAGTATAAACTACATAGCATCATCAGTAAACTTACTATACTCTACAATAAGCTGAGTTACTAACAGTAAGTAATACATGAAAAATTCTACGTTGTAAAAAATTATATAATATGCTTCCATCTAAACTTTATTCTCTTACATCACACGCGTCTATACCGTACTATATACTTCCATAGGCAAAACCAACATTAAATTACATACTGTATTGCTATAAACCACCCTATACCTTATACATTTTTAATATAACACTATGTATTATTCTACCCACCCTAATGTGTATCAAAATGGTTTATTACGTCCTTCCAGTGATTGCTAAGCCAGAATCCATCTTCTCGGTTAAAATTGTCTCTGTGTTTGTAAATGTGGATCGCCTCATGTACGAATCTCTCATGATAGCCAGATGGCTTGCAGAGAACCTCTGTCTTGGAGAAGTCAATGTCATGTGAGCCCACTGAGTTGTAACAGTGATCTGCCACGGCTGAGGTGTTTGTCCTACAGTGTTTCAGGTCAGCTTTATGTTCACGGATGCGGTCCGAGACATGTCGTTTGGTTTCCCCAATGTAACTGCTACCACAGAGGCAACTTAGTTTGTAGACACCAGGGTACTGTATGTCTGGAACCACATCTTTTACAGACGGTACCAGATCACGGATTTTATGTACTGTGTTGAATCGGACCTCGGACCAAAATCCTGATTAAACACAAGATCCAGGTCCGATTCAACACAGTACATAAAATCCGTGATCTGGTACCGTCTGTAAAAGATGTGGTTCCAGACATACAGTACCCTGGTGTCTACAAACTAAGTTGCCTCTGTGGTAGCAGTTACATTGGGGAAACCAAACGACATGTCTCGGACCGCATCCGTGAACATAAAGCTGACCTGAAACACTGTAGGACAAACACCTCAGCCGTGGCAGATCACTGTTACAACTCAGTGGGCTCACATGACATTGACTTCTCCAAGACAGAGGTTCTCTGCAAGCCATCTGGCTATCATGAGAGATTCGTACATGAGGCGATCCACATTTACAAACACAGAGACAATTTTAACCGAGAAGATGGATTCTGGCTTAGCAATCACTGGAAGGACGTAATAAACCATTTTGATACACATTAGGGTGGGTAGAATAATACATAGTGTTATATTAAAAATGTATAAGGTATAGGGTGGTTTATAGCAATACAGTATGTAATTTAATGTTGGTTTTGCCTATGGAAGTATATAGTACGGTATAGACGCGTGTGATGTAAGAGAATAAAGTTTAGATGGAAGCATATTATATAATTTTTTACAACGTAGAATTTTTCATGTATTACTTACTGTTAGTAACTCAGCTTATTGTAGAGTATAGTAAGTTTACTGATGATGCTATGTAGTTTATACTTTAGTTTGTCATGCAGTTTATACTGTAGTTTTTTACGTGGTTGTTTAGTAACTACAGCTACATACTATTAACATTCCTTTCCTTTGTTAATGCTCCCCCCCTTCCCCCCCCCCTTTGATGCTGCTAATCCTGCATAATGCACGGGCATAGTATTGATTTGGAACCCCCCCCCGCCCACCTCCTACGCATTTTCCATATGCTGAATTCCTCTTGATATGCAAATTATTTTGTTTAGGCGCTCTTCTTCCCACCTCCCCCCCCTCTAACCCAGCTTAAATATACGCTCCAAGCTTGGGGTGTTTCATTCTTCGCCTGAGGATGGCTGCTTGCGTTGTGGCCGAAACGTCGTGAGAATTGTTTTATTATGTTTTATTTTTATTATTTTATTACTTCCCTTCTACGTGACTTTACCGAAAGAACCAAGAAGATTCAGTATTGGATTAGCAAATGGGCAATGGTTCATTGACGTAGCTCGCAGCCTGGTCTCCAATTTGAGCGAGCGCGAGGATCGATAATTTAGCCTACTCTGTTGTTGAATTTCGAATTTTGACGTTACTTTAAAACCATGCAGGATGGTTGGGCTTTTTGCCTTAACTATGTCTGGCTGACTCTCCCACTGTCTCTGCCGCCTGCACGGGTGACATGTGCCCGTTCATCAGGCCTTATCTTTCCTTGAAGCAAGGTTGCAAATTCTGCCATCCTAGCCCTCCTCTAGTTCATTACTTAACAACCCCTGGTGTTTTGCAGTTTGCTGCGCTTTGGTGTGTTTTCATTCATTATAAAAAAACAAGTAAAAAGATAATATATAAAAATATCATCAAATATTATTAATATCAATTTTGGAAGAAGGGGTTAGTATACAACATTCCGCCCTTTTAAAAATGAACAGTGGTCAAATGGCCACGGGTTATTTTTAAAAAAAATATGTATACCCTTTTTCCATCATGAACCATCGATTGTCCTCAAGTTTTGCTGCTATTTCCTTACAACGCGCGCGTACGTGTCACAACTTAACATGGTTATATGTGACAAGAGAGAGGAAAAAAATATATTCTAAAGGAAGGTAAAACGATAAGGGAGGGAGAAATTATTCTATTGACTACGTGTTATAGGAGATATCGTTAAAAAGATAGTTTCTACGGTTATTCTTGGGTGGCATCATCAGGCCTTGGCTCTATCCCTGTTCCTGGGCTTGAATGGTAGGTGGCTTGTGCCTGCGATTAGTCTTTTAAGTTCGGTATTCATTTTGGCCACATGGTATGTTAAGGTTAGAATAGCCAGGACTAGTATGATCATCCCTGTTGCCCCTGTGATTCCCATCCCCATCTGTTGATTTCGCTGATATCCAGCCTCTTCGGTCGCCCAAGTAAGATCTGTTATGTTAATCTCTGATTCGCTGAGGGATAATTTCACCATATGGAATTCTTTACTGTTCAACAAGTTGGACAGAGTGCTGCTTATCTCAAACTTGTGGCCTCGGAATGTGTCTACTATTTCTACCTCCGCTTGGTGTAGGCTTTTGTCTAGGTTATATAATACCTTGTCCCCTATGCGTACGAATGTTCCTCTTGGTATTGTGACCAGTGCGACGTGGCTTGGAATCGGAACTTCCATGGTTATGGAGTGTTGATCGGTGGAAACAATTGCCGTATCTAGAGGGGTGCTAATCAACCACTGGGCATTAGCTATCATGGCCACTGTTCCGGTTCTTTCTTTGGGTTTACTTAGCTTAAACTTGCAAGTTTCCTTAGAGCTTAGGTTTGACAGACCACACATTATTTCTGCTGTATTGGTCAGAAATGGTTCCCCTGGGCAGAGCCAATGAACCTCTTTCGTTATTTGACACAGGTTTAGGTCAGGCACCAGGTACTTAAGGGGGCCTTCTTCCTGGTAGGCCACCACTAAGGGAGTTTCCATCTTGGAGTAAATGTCGTTATTCCATGTACCCACGTTCAATACTGTCCGCAATCGAAATACATTTCCGGGTTTGACCAGGGGTAAATTTAGCAAAAATGCCAGCTGTCTAGTTTGGGGGTCCACATGTATGGGTGTGGCTGTACCCATGTTGAAGGCAATTTGTACTTGAGTTGGACTGATTGTTTCCGGGGATGCTGCTTGTAGCACATCTTTTATCAGTGTTGGAGTTACCAGATATGACGGAATTTGTCCTTGTATAAGATCACTGATGCTGCCGCTGGTGCTACGCAACAAGTCTTGGATCACCCACTGAATTGGCTCTCGAATACTCTCTTCTTCGTATAGATCTCGGATTGCCGAACTCAATTCTTGGAATGTTAAGTTAATCATGATAGAATGTAGGTTTACGAGAACCACGGTGTCTCTGAGGGTGGATCCCATTTCGACCAGATTCTTTTGTTGGTGTTGTATTTGCTGATGGATCTGATGCATATCGAGCTGTAAATTCTCGATACCTTGCGTGAGGTGTCCAATCTTTACGGCGTTGGATATGGATACTCCTAGTGTGATTAAGGAGCTAAAACCGGATAGTATTCCAAAGACCCCTCCCAGGCCGATAGACCTCTTGGAACGTGTTAGGTTGACAGTGGTGGGGGGAAGTATCATGGTTCTTTGTAATTGCTTCAGGATCGTTCCGACATTCTGTTCACTGTATCTTAGGAAGTCATAATACCATATTCGGGTTGCTTGGGTAGCTTGGGGTGGTAACTTCCCAAAGTGCTTCTTTACCACCAAGGCAGTTTCCAAGGAGACATAGACTTGTTGGGTTACTATTTTCGTTTCGGTTACTAGGAAGCTGGAGGAGTCTCTCAGCATCACCCCGGATTCTGGTCCTGGCTTGATCAGCTCTTGGCTCCCTTCTAGCTTGGCAAGGTACGTTAGCAGGAGCGTGAGCAGGAGGGCTGCCATTTCCTGGAAAACATGTTACATATTATCGTAGTGTGATATGCCCATTAGTTTAGTTCCCCCCCCCCCTTTTTCCACCTTTATTCCTCATCTTGCTCCACCAGCACAGGGTACGGTTTGATTTGGTTGATGTGCACCCACTTGTATTGCTGCTCTCTTCCTGTCTTTGTGATTTTTAGCTGATATACGACTGGGGACATTTTGTCAACAACCTCGTGTGGTCCTGTCCAGGAAGGCAGGAATTTCCTGCACTTCTGTTTTCTTTTCTCGTAATTGAGGTACCACACCTGGTCTCCTAGCTGGTATTCTGCGTGGCTGGCTTTTTGGTCATAGTATGCTTTGCTCCCCTGAGCCTCTACTTGCAACTGGTCCCTGACCATAGCGAATGTGCTCTGTAGGTGACTATTGAGTCCCGTCAGGTATTCAGTTGGCGTCATTGCCGTCGGGGTCTCGTCCTCCGCTGGGACATATAACAGGTGTACTGGGAGGGTCATTAGCCTCCCTGTCATGATCTCGAAGGGTGTCCTGCCTGTAGCTCGGTTGGGTGTGGCTCGCATGGCCATCAAGACTAGGGGTAGTTTCGTATCCCAGTCGCGGCCCGTGGTAGACACATATTTCTTTAGGAGGCTCACGATGGTCCTGTTGGCTCTTTCCACCTGTCCTGAGGGTTGTGGATGGTATGCGACATGTAATTGTCTTTTTACTCCCAACATCTTCCACACTTCTGTGATGACCTCGGCTGTGAAGTGGCTTCCTTTGTCTGAATCGATCGTTGACGGTAGGCCCCATCTACTGAATATTTGGTTGATCAGTAGGATAGCGGTCGTTTCCGCGGTGTTGTTGGGTGCTGGTAAACACTCTGTCCATTTAGAGAATGCACAGGTCACAGTTAGCATGTACTTGTTCCCTTTGGTTGATCGGTTGACAGGTCCTATCCAGTCGATGTGTAGGTTGGACCAAGGATAATCTGTTCCCCTCCTCTGTAGGGGTGCCCTATGCTGTGAGGTCGTTGGCTGGTACTTACAACACACGAGACAGTTGGACACATGTTTGTGTATGTCTTCCCCCATTTTTGGCCAGTAGGCCACCTGTCGCAGCATCTGTCCCGTATTCACCTCGCATCGGTGGCCGCTGCACGGTTCATTGTGGGCGTGTTGTAACATTATTTCCCGATATTGAGAGGGGACTACCCATCTAGGTCGACCGTCTTTTTCGTTTGTGTATACCAGTAGCCCTTTCCGCATTGAGAACCTTTTGATTTGGCTATGCATGATCTCGAGCTCTTTGTTGTCATTCAAGTTGTCAGTAGTGATTGGTTTTCCTGCTGGATCTTGGATATGATCGGCGAGTGTCTTTAGTGTTTCGTCCTCTTGTTGCATTCTGATCAGGTCTTCGGAAGGCTGGGCACTGTTCAATTGGGCTCTGGTTCCAGCTTCTGCCGGGTTCTTCCCGCTTCTTGTGACCACTCTTATCACGGCGATGTCTTGGTTCGTCGACTCTTGTTGTCCGTCTCTGTCGATTTGGTCTTCTAGCTTCCACGGGGTGCCTTCCAGGCTTCCCACTTTTGCTATGGCATCTGCTTGGTCGTTCCCAGTTTTCTCTTGACCAGGTATCTTGGAGTGCCCTTTGACTTTCTTCCAAAATATCTTCATATCCTTGTTCTGAACCATCTTATCTATGGCCTCGAATAGTTCTCGATGGTGAATTGGTTTATTCCTATGGTTCTTCATCTCGTTTTTTTTCCATATGGGTAGGTGGTGCAGGAAGCTGTGCTGTACGTAGTTGGAATCAGTGCACACCACCATGGTCCATATTTGGTTATCGGATGCCATTTGGACAGCGATGTGTACCCCGACCAACTCTGCATACTGGTTTGACTTTGGTCCCAGCTGAAATCCCTCTTGAATCCCTGTGAGTGGGCCAGTTTCCCAAATGACTCCTGACCCAGCGTGAAGCTTGTTCTCCCTCATCTGGGAGCATCCATCGATGTATACCACTGGTAGGTCGGCACATGTCTCCTTCCTGAAGGGCAGGTACCTGTTGTCCTCCGGAGGTATCTTTTCGTCCTCTGCTTCTACGCTGTCAAAGGTACAATCATGTAAATCGGCAAGACCTTGGGCCATTGGACTTTTCTTGTTTTTTGCGTATTTCACTGTGATTGGTAGGCCTTGGAGTGTCAGTGCCCAGCTGGCTATTCGGCTGCTGGTTACGCGGCCCTCTCGAATCTTCTTACTGTTGAGGTATGCCAAGGATTCATGATTCGTTTCCAGGATGATCTTCTCTCCGTTCAACAAGTTCCGAAAATGTTGTATGGCCCAGATGTTTCCAAATATCGCCTTCTCACACTCGGAGAACTTCATCTCCACTCCCCGGAGGGCTTTGCTGGCATAGGCAATAACTCGTTTCTCTGCTTCCTGTCTCTGGTACAGTACCGAGCTGATACTATGATCTGAGTATGCGGTCTCCAGGTAGTATTCTTTCCCTTTCTCTGGGTATGCTGGTGTAGTAGCGGTGTGTGGTAGTGAGTAGCTGGTGTAGTAGCTGTGTGTGGTAGTGAGTAGCTGGTGTAGTAGCTGTGTGTGGTAGTGAGTAGCTGGTGTAGTAGCTGTGTGTGGTCGTGAGTAGCTGGTGTAGTAGCTGTGTGTGGTAGTGAGTAGCTGGTGTAGTAGCTGTGTGTGGTCGTGAGTAGCTGGTGTAGTAGCTGTGTGTGGTAGTGAGTAGCTGGTGTAGTAGCTGTGTGTGGTAGTGAGTAGCTGGTGTAGTAGCTGTGTGTGGTAGTGAGTAGCTGGTGTAGTAGCGGTGTGTGGTCGTGAGTAGCTGGTGTAGTAGCTGTGTGTGGTCGTGAGTAGCTGGTGTAGTAGCTGTGTGTGGTAGTGAGTAGCTGGTGTAGTAGCGGTGTGTGGTCGTGAGTAGCTGGTGTAGTAGCTGTGTGTGGTAGTGAGTAGCTGGTGTAGTAGCTGTGTGTGGTCGTGAGTAGCTGGTGTAGTAGCTGTGTGTGGTAGTGAGTAGCTGGTGTAGTAGCTGTGTGTGGTCGTGAGTAGCTGGTGTAGTAGCTGTGTGTGGTAGTGAGTAGCTGGTGTAGTAGCTGTGTGTGGTCGTGAGTAGCTGGTGTAGTAGCTGTATGTGGTAGTGAGTAGCTGGTGTAGTAGCTGTGTGTGGTAGTGAGTAGCTGGTGTAGTAGCTGTGTGTGGTAGTGAGTAGCTGGTGTAGTAGCTGTGTGTGGTCGTGAGTAGCTGGTGTAGTAGCTGTGTGTGGTCGTGAGTAGCTGGTGTAGTAGCTGTGTGTGGTAGTGAGTAGCTGGTGTAGTAGCTGTGTGTGGTAGTGAGTAGCTGGTGTAGTAGCTGTGTGTGGTAGTGAGTAGCTGGTGTAGTAGCTGTGTGTGGTCGTGAGTAGCTGGTGTAGTAGCTGTGTGTGGTCGTGAGTAGCTGGTGTAGTAGCTGTGTGTGGTAGTGAGTAGCTGGTGTAGTAGCTGTGTGTGGTAGTGAGTAGCTGGTGTAGTAGCTGTGTGTGGTAGTGAGTAGCTGGTGTAGTAGCTGTGTGTGGTAGTGAGTAGCTGGTGTAGTAGCTGTGTGTGGTCGTGAGTAGCTGGTGTAGTAGCTGTGTGTGGTAGTGAGTAGCTGGTGTAGTAGCTGTGTGTAGTAGTGAGTAGCTGGTGTAGTAGCTGTGTGTGGTCGTGAGTAGCTGGTGTAGTAGCTGTGTGTGGTCGTTAGTAGCTGGTGTAGTAGCTGTGTGTGGTCGTGAGTAGCTGGTGTAGTAGCTGTGTGTGGTAGTGAGTAGCTGGTGTAGTAGCTGTGTGTGGTAGTGAGTAGCTGGTGTAGTAGCGGTGTGTGGTCGTGAGTAGCTGGTGTAGTAGCTGTGTGTGGTCGTGAGTAGCTGGTGTAGTAGCGGTGTGTGGTAGTGAGTAGCTGGTGTAGTAGCTGTGTGTGGTCGTGAGTAGCTGGTGTAGTAGCGGTGTGTGGTAGTGAGTAGCTGGTGTAGTAGCTGTGTGTGGTAGTGAGTAGCTGGTGTAGTAGCTGTGTGTGGTAGTGAGTAGCTGGTGTAGTAGCTGTGTGTGGTCGTGAGTAGCTGGTGTAGTAGCGGTGTGTGGTAGTGAGTAGCTGGTGTAGTAGCTGTGTGTGGTCGTGAGTAGCTGGTGTAGTAGCTGTGTGTGGTCGTGAGTAGCTGGTGTAGTAGCGGTGTGTGGTAGTGAGTAGCTGGTGTAGTAGCTGTGTGTGGTCGTGAGTAGCTGGTGTAGTAGCTGTGTGTGGTAGTGAGTAGCTGGTGTAGTAGCTGTGTGTGGTAGTGAGTAGCTGGTGTAGTAGCTGTGTGTGGTAGTGAGTAGCTGGTGTAGTAGCGGTGTGTGGTAGTGAGTAGCTGGTGTAGTAGCTGTGTGTGGTAGTGAGTAGCTGGTGTAGTAGCTGTGTGTGGTAGTGAGTAGCTGGTGCAGTAGCTGTGTGTGGTAGTGAGTAGCTGGTGCAGTAGCTGTGTGTGGCAGTGAGTAGCTGGTGTAGTAGCTGTGTGTGGCAGTGAGTAGCTGGTGTAGTATCTGTGTGTGGTCGTGAGTAGCTGGTGTAGTAGCTGTGTGTGGTAGTGAGTAGCTGGTGTAGTAGCTGTGTGTGGTAGTGAGTAGCTGGTGTAGTAGCTGTGTGTGGTAGTGAGTAGCTGGTGTAGTAGCTGTGTGTGGTCGTGAGTAGCTGGTGTAGTAGCGGTGTGTGGTAGTGAGTAGCTGGTGTAGTAGCTGTGTGTGGTAGTGAGTAGCTGGTGTAGTAGCTGTGTGTGGTAGTGAGTAGCTGGTGTAGTAGCTGTGTGTGGTCGTGAGTAGCTGGTGTAGTAGCTGTGTGTGGTAGTGAGTAGCTGGTGTAGTAGCTGTGTGTGGTAGTGAGTAGCTGGTGTAGTAGCTGTGTGTGGTAGTGAGTAGCTGGTGTAGTAGCTGTGTGTGGTAGTGAGTAGCTGGTGTAGTAGCGGTGTGTGGTCGTGAGTAGCTGGTGTAGTAGCTGTGTGTGGTAGTGAGTAGCTGGTGTAGTAGCTGTGTGTGGTAGTGAGTAGCTGGTGTAGTAGCTGTGTGTGGTCGTGAGTAGCTGGTGTAGTAGCTGTGTGTGGTCGTGAGTAGCTGGTGTAGTAGCTGTGTGTGGTAGTGAGTAGCTGGTGTAGTAGCGGTGTGTGGTAGTGAGTAGCTGGTGTAGTAGCTGTGTGTGGTAGTGAGTAGCTGGTGTAGTAGCTGTGTGTGGTAGTGAGTAGCTGGTGTAGTAGCTGTGTGTGGTAGTGAGTAGCTGGTGTAGTAGCGGTGTGTGGTAGTGAGTAGCTGGTGTAGTAGCTGTGTGTGGTAGTGAGTAGCTGGTGTAGTAGCTGTGTGTGGTAGTGAGTAGCTGGTGTAGTAGCTGTGTGTGGTAGTGAGTAGCTGGTGTAGTAGCTGTGTGTGGTAGTGAGTAGCTGGTGTAGTAGCTGTGTGTGGTAGTGAGTAGCTGGTGTAGTAGCGGTGTGTGGTAGTGAGTAGCTGGTGTAGTAGCTGTGTGTGGTAGTGAGTAGCTGGTGTAGTAGCTGTGTGTGGTAGTGAGTAGCTGGTGTAGTAGCTGTGTGTGGTAGTGAGTAGCTGGTGTAGTAGCTGTGTGTGGTAGTGAGTAGCTGGTGTAGTAGCTGTGTGTGGTAGTGAGTAGCTGGTGTAGTAGCGGTGTGTGGTCGTGCACATCGCCACTGGGGAGACAAAGGCGGCCGGGCGTGGTGCTGGCTACCCACCCCCTCGTGTGCCACAGTGTGCCGGTAGCCTTCATAGGTGCTGCTACTCGCTAACAGCACTTGCCCCTACAGTCTGCTGAGGTTATACAGGGGATCTTTGTCTTTGTGAGCGAGTGCGGAGTAGTTTGGCCGGCTAGAAGGGGCTAAACCATCTCTGCCCGGGCTTAGAGACGCAATGGTTCTGAGATCGGGTGGGTGAGTGAGTGAGTGAGTGGTAAGGGCGTAAGGTAAAAGATTGGTGAGTGGGTGAGTGGTACGGGCTCGAGAAGAGATGGACTGATGGGTGAGTGGGTGAGTGGGTGGGTGGAGAAGAGATGGACTGACGGGTGAGTGGGTGGGTGAGTGGTACGGGCGAGAGAAGAGATGGAGTGACGGGTGAGTGGATGGGTGGGTGGGTGAGTGGGTGAGTGAGTAGGTGGGTGTGTGGGTGGGTGGATGAGTGAGTGGGTGGGTGGGTGAGTGGGTGAGTGGGTGTGTGGGTGAGTGGGTGGGTGGGTGAGTGGGTGAGTGAGTGAGTGAGTGGGTGGGCGAGTGAGTGGGTGGGCGAGTGAGTGGGTGGGCGAGTGAGTGGGTGGGCGAGTGAGTGGGTGGGCGAGTGAGTGGGTGGGCGAGTGAGTGGGTGGGCGAGTGAGTGGGTGGGCGAGTGAGTGGGTGCGCGGGTGGGTGGGCGGATGAGTGGGTGGGCGGGTGAGCGAGTGGGCGGGTGAGCGAGTGAGTGGGTGGGCGGGTGAGTGATTGGGCGGATGAGTGGGTGGGCGGGTGAGTGAGTGAGTGGGTGGGCGAGTGAGTGAGTGGGTGAGTGAGTGAGTGAGTGGGTGGTCACCACCCACCCCTCTCCCCGCTCACCGTCTCGCAGGCTACAACGCCACGGTGCTGGCGTACGGACAGACGGGTTCTGGCAAGACGTTCACGATGGGCGGCGCCTACAGCGGCGACGCCGATCCACACTCCACCGGGGTCATCCCGCGGGCCGTGCACGCTCTGTTCCGTGGGGTGCAGTCACGTGACGCCTACGAGTTCGCCATCTCCGTGTCGTACCTGGAGGTGCGTCACGTTCGCACGCGTGTCACGCACGCACACGCACGCACACGCACGCACACGCACGCACACGCACGTACACGCACGTACACGCACGTCATGTGCACACGTGCACGCACGGGCACGCACGTACACGCACGCACACGCACGTACACGCACGCACACGCACGTACACGCACGTCATGTGCACGCACGCACACGCACGCACACGCACGTACACGCACGTACACGCACGTCATGTGCACACGTGCACGCACGCGCACGCACGCGTACACACGCGTACACACACGCGTACACACACGCGTACACACGCGTACACACACGTACACACACGTACACACGTGTTGTTGTCGTGTTACACAGTTGTGTTAAACTGTTGTTGTTGTGTTAGACAGTTGTGTTAAACTGTTGTTGTTGTGTTAGACAGTTGTGTTAAACTGTTGTTGTTGTGTTACACAGTTGTGTTAAACTGTTGTTGTTGTGTTAGACAGTTGTGTTAAACTGTTGTTGTT
>NW_027620530.1:97500-105000 GCF_964198595.1 Lampetra fluviatilis | reverse complement strand
GGTGAGTGTGTGAGAAGGTCATCCTGGTGAGTGGTGGTGGTGAGTGTGTGGGTGGTGAGTGGGTGAGTGTGAGTGGGGTGAGTGTGAGTGGTGAGTGAGTGGGTGAGTGTGGTGAGTGGTGGTGAGTGTGAGTGGGGTGAGTGGGTGAGTGGTGAGTGTGTGAGAAGGTCATCCTGGTGAGTGGTGGTGAGTCTGGTGGGTGGGTGAGAATGCGAGAGTGTGAGTGGTGAGTGTGTGAGAGTGAGTGGTGAGTGTGTGAGAGTGAGTGGTGAGTGGGTGAGTGTGGTGAGTGTGTGGGTGGGTGAGTGTGTGAGTGGTGAGTGGGTGAGAGTGTGAGAAGATCATCCTGGTGAGTGGTGGTGGTGAGTGTGTGGTGAGTCTGGTGAGTGGGTGGTGAGTGGTGAGAGTGTGAGTGGTGAGTGTGTGAGTGTGTGTGGTGAGTTTGTGAGTGTGCGTGGTGAATGTGTGAGAAGGTCATCCTGGTGAGTGGGTGGTGAGTGGGTGAGAGTGCGAGAGTGTGAGTGGTGTGTGTGAGCGTGCGAGTGTGTGTGTGTGTGTGAGTGAGTGAGTGAGTGCGTGTGTGCTGTGTGTGTGTGTGTGTGTGCTGTGTGTGTGTGTGTGTGCGTGTGTGTGTGCGTGTGTGTGTGCGTGTGTGTGAGCGTGTGAGCGTGTGAGCGTGCGTGCGTGCGTGTGAGCGAGTGTGTGCTGTGTGAGTGAGTGCATGTGTGCTGTGTGTGTGAGTGTGCTGTGTGTGTGTGAGTGCGTGCGTGAGTGTGCTGTGTGCTGTGTGTGAGTGCGTGAGTGTGGGCGTGTGTGTGCGTGTGTGGCTTCTCACTGGACCCCTTTGCCCCTCTCCCTGGCACCGCCTCAGTCGGAGATGGAGCGCCAGAAGCTGCTGGCGCGCTTTGCCGAGCTGAAGGATCATGAAGCGTGAGTCGCCCCGTTCTGTAGTGTGTAGTGTAGTGTATAGTGTAGTGTATAGTAGTGTAGTGTGTAGTGTAGTGTATAGTGTAGTGTATAGTAGTGTAGTGTGTAGTGTAGTAACAATAGTGTAGTGTATAATAGTGTAGTGTATCTTAGTGTAGTGTGTAGTGTAGTGTATAGTGTAGTGTACTAGTACAGCACTAGTGTATAGTGTAGTGTATAGTGTAGTATACTAGTATATAATAGTGTAGTGTGTAGTGTAGTGTATAGTGTATCTTAGTGTAGTGTGTAGTGTGTAGTATATAGTGTATAGTGTAGTGTATCTTAGTGTAGTGTATCTTAGAGTAGTGGATAGTGTAGTGTAGTGTATAGTGTATTGTATGATAGTGTAGTGTGTAGTGTATAGTGTATTGTATAATAGTGTAGTGTATAGTGTAGTGTGTAGTGTATCTTAGTGTAGTGTATAATAGTGTAGTGTAGTGTATAGTGTATTGTATAATAGTGTAGTGGATAGTGTAGTGTAGTATATAGTGTATAGTGTAGTGTATCTTAGTGTAGAGTGTAGTGTATAGTGTAGTGTATAGTAGTGTAGTGTATAGTAGTGTAGTGTATAGTAGTGTAGTGTATAGTAGTGTAGTGTATAATCGTGTAGTCTATAATAGTGTAGTGAATAGTGTATAGTAGTGTATAGTAGTTTATAGTAGTGTATAGCAAAGTGTTCAGCATTGGCAGCGTGGGGTGTTGGGTCTTTATGGGTCTCTGTGTGTCTCTATGGGTCTATGTGTGTCTGTGTGTGTCTCTACAGGTCTCTGTGTCTCTATGAGTATTTATGGGTCTTTATGGGTCTCTGTGTGTCTCTATGGGTCTATGTGTGTCTGTGTGTGTCTCTACAGGTCTCTGTGTGTCTCTATGAGTATTTATGGGTCTTTATGGGTCTCTGTGTGTCTCTATGGGTCTATGTGTGTCTGTGTGTGTCTCTACAGGTCTCTGTGTCTCTATGAGTATTTATGGGTCTTTATGGGTCTCTGTGTGTTGCTGTGCATCTCTATGGATCTATGTATCTCTGTGTCTCTCTAGAGGTACCTGTGTATCTCTATGGGTCTTTATGGGTCTATGTGTGTATCTATGGGTCTCTGTGGTTCTGTATCTCTATGGGTCTCTGTGTATCTCTATGTGTCTCTATGTATCTCTATGGGTCTCTATGCATCTCTATGTATCTCTGTGTCTGTATGCATCTCTCTCCACTGGACATTTGTGACAAAAACCTGCGGTGTGAATGATGACGATCTTCTGACGTTACCCCACTCCCCCATGCCCCCACCCCACCCCCCATGCCCCCACCCCCCCTCGTGTCGCCACCATCACCATCATCATCAGCGGTGGTGGTGAGGGACAGGCCGCCAGCGTGCAGCCGGTGCTGGAGCACAACCGGAGTCTGCACGAGGCCAACGTCCAGCTGAGCAGGGAGCTGCAGGTGCCTGTGGATCACACGGCGCACCTGCAGGAGAAGCTCATGGTGGTGAGTGGTGGTGGTGGTGAGTGGGTGTGAGTGGTGAGTGGGTGAGTGTGGTGAGTGTGTGAGTGGTGAGTGAGTGGGTGAGTGTGGTGAGTGTGTGAGTGGTGAGTGTGTGAGAAGGTCATCCTGGTGAGTGGTGGTGGTGAGTGAGTGAGTGAGAGTGTGAGAAGGTCGTGGTGGTGAGTGGTGAGTGAGTGAGTGGGTGAGTGTGGTGAGTGTGTGAGTGGTGAGTGGTGAGTGTGTGAGTGGTGAGTGTGTGAAAAGGTCATCCTGGTGAGTGGTGGTGGTGAGTGTGAGTGGGGTGAGTGTGAGTGGTGAGTGTGTGGGTGGTGAGTGGGTGAGTGGTGGTGGTGAGTGTGAGTGGGGTGAGTGGTGAGTGTGTGGGTGGTGAGTGGGTGAGTGTGGTGAGTGGTGGTGGTGGTGAGTGTGAGTGGGGTGAGTGGGTGAGTGTGGTGAGTGGTGGTGGTGAGTGTGAGTGGGGTGAGTGGGTGAGTGGTGAGTGTGTGAGAAGGTCATCCTGGTGAGTGGTGGTGAGTCTGGTGGGTGGGTGAGAATGCGAGAGTGTGAGTGGTGAGTGTGTGAGAGTGAGTGGTGAGTGTGTGAGAGTGAGTGGTGAGTGGGTGAGTGTGGTGAGTGTGTGGGTGGGTGAGTGTGTGAGTGGTGAGTGGGTGAGAGTGTGAGTGGTGAGTGTGTGAGTGTGTGAGTGTGTGAGAGTGAGTGGTGAGTTTGTGAGTGTGCGTGGTGAATGTGTGAGAAGGTCATCCTGGTGAGTGAGTGGTGAGTGGGTGGGTGGTGAGTGGGTGAGAGTGCGAGAGTGTGAGTGGTGTGTGTGAGCGTGCGAGTGTGTGTGTGTGTGAGTGAGTGAGTGCGTGTGTGCTGTGTGCGTGTGTGTGTGAGCGTGTGAGCGTGAGTGCGTGCGTGTGTGTGTGTGCGTGCGTGTGTGTGTGTGCGTGTGTGTGTGTGTGCGTGTGTGTGTGTGTGTGTGCGTGTGTGTGTGCGTGTGTGTGAGCGTGTGAGCGTGTGAGCGTGCGTGCGTGTGAGCGTGTGCTGTGTGAGTGAGTGCATGTGTGCTGTGTGTGTGAGTGTGCTGTGTGTGTGTGAGTGCGTGAGTGTGCTGTGTGCTGTGTGTGAGTGCGTGAGTGTGGGCGTGTGTGTGCGTGTGTGGCTTCTCACTGGACCCCTTTGCCCCTCTCCCTGGCACCGCCTCAGTCGGAGATGGAGCGCCAGAAGCTGCTGGCGCGCTTTGCCGAGCTGAAGGATCATGAAGCGTGAGTCGCCCCGTTCTGTAGTGTGTAGTGTAGTGTGTAGTGTAGTGTATAGTGTAGTGTATAGTAGTGTAGTGTGTAGTGTAGTAACAATAGTGTAGTGTATAATAGTGTAGTGTATCTTAGTGTAGTGTGTAGTGTAGTGTATAGTGTAGTGTACTAGTACAGCACTAGTGTATAGTGTAGTGTATAGTGTAGTATACTAGTATATAATAGTGTAGTGTGTAGTGTAGTGTATAGTGTATCTTAGTGTAGTGTGTAGTGTGTAGTATATAGTGTATAGTGTAGTGTATCTTAGTGTAGTGTATCTTAGAGTAGTGGATAGTGTAGTGTAGTGTATAGTGTATTGTATGATAGTGTAGTGTGTAGTGTATAGTGTATTGTATAATAGTGTAGTGTATAGTGTAGTGTGTAGTGTATCTTAGTGTAGTGTATAATAGTGTAGTGTAGTGTATAGTGTATTGTATAATAGTGTAGTGGATAGTGTAGTGTAGTATATAGTGTATAGTGTAGTGTATCTTAGTGTAGTGTGTAGTGTAGTGTATAGTGTAGTGTATAGTAGTGTAGTGTATAGTAGTGTAGTGTATAGTAGTGTAGTGTATAGTAGTGTAGTGTATAGTAGTGTAGTGTATAATCGTGTAGTCTATAATAGTGTAGTGAATAGTGTATAGTAGTGTATAGTAGTTTATAGTAGTGTATAGCAAAGTGTTCAGCATTGGCAGCGTGGGGTGTTGGGTCTTTATGGGTCTCTGTGTGTCTCTATGGGTCTATGTGTGTCTGTGTGTGTCTCTACAGGTCTCTGTGTCTCTATGAGTATTTATGGGTTTTTATGGGTCTCTGTGTGTCTCTATGGGTCTATGTGTGTCTGTGTGTGTCTCTACAGGTCTCTGTGTCTCTATGAGTATTTATGGGTCTTTATGGGTCTCTGTGTGTCTCTATGGGTCTATGTGTGTCTGTGTGTGTCTCTACAGGTCTCTGTGTCTCTATGAGTATTTATGGGTCTTTATGGGTCTCTGTGTGTCTCTATGGGTCTATGTGTGTCTGTGTGTGTCTCTACAGGTCTCTGTGTGTCTCTATGAGTATTTATGGGTCTTTATGGGTCTCTGTGTGTTGCTGTGCATCTCTATGGATCTATGTATCTCTGTGTCTCTCTAGAGGTACCTGTGTATCTCTATGGGTCTTTATGGGTCTATGTGTGTATCTATGGGTCTCTGTGGTTCTGTATCTCTATGGGTCTCTGTGTATCTCTATGTGTCTCTATGTATCTCTATGGGTCTCTATGCATCTCTATGTATCTCTGTGTCTGTATGCATCTCTCTCCACTGGACATTTGTGACAAAAACCTGCGGTGTGAATGATGACGATCTTCTGACGTTACCCCACTCCCCCATGCCCCCACCCCACCCCCCATGCCCCCACCCCCCCTCGTGTCGCCACCATCACCATCATCATCAGCGGTGGTGGTGAGGGACAGGCCGCCAGCGTGCAGCCGGTGCTGGAGCACAACCGGAGTCTGCACGAGGCCAACGCCCAGCTGAGCAGGGAGCTGCAGGTGGCTGTGGATCACACGGCGCACCTGCAGGAGAAGCTCATGGTGGTGAGTGGTGGTGGGTGTGAGTGGTGAGTGGGTGAGTGTGGTGAGTGTGTGAGTGGTGAGTGTGTGGGTGGTGAGTGGGTGAGTGTGGTGAGTGTGTGAGTGGTGAGTGTGTGAGAAGGTCATCCTGGTGAGTGGTGGTGGTGAGTGAGTGAGTGAGAGTGTGAGAAGGTCGTGGTGGTGAGGAGTGAGTGAGTGGGTGAGTGTGGTGAGTGTGTGGGTGGTGAGTGTGGTGAGTGTGTGAGTGGTGAGTGTGTGGGTGGGTGGTGAGTGTGTGAGAAGGTCATCCTGGTGAGTGGTGGTGGTGAGTGGGTGAGTGTGGTGAGTGGGTGAGTGTGTGAGTGGTGAGTGTGTGAGAAGGTCATCCTGGTGAGTGGTGGTGGTGAGTGGTGAGTGAGTGAGTGAGAGTGTGAGAAGGTCGTGGTGGTGAGTGGTGAGTGAGTGAGTGGGTGAGTGTGGTGAGTGTGTGAGTGGTGAGTGGTGAGTGTGTGAGTGGTGAGTGTGTGAGTGGTGAGTGTGTGAAAAGGTCATCCTGGTGAGTGGTGGTGGTGAGTGTGAGTGGGGTGAGTGGTGAGTGTGTGGGTGGTGAGTGGGTGAGTGTGGTGAGTGGTGGTGGTGGTGAGTGTGAGTGGGGTGAGTGGGTGAGTGTGGTGAGTGGTGGTGGTGAGTGTGAGTGGGGTGAGTGGGTGAGTGGTGAGTGTGTGAGAAGGTCATCCTGGTGAGTGGTGGTGAGTCTGGTGGGTGGGTGAGAATGCGAGAGTGTGAGTGGTGAGTGTGTGAGTGTGGTGAGTGTGTGGGTGGGTGAGTGTGTGAGTGGTGAGTGGGTGAGAGTGTGAGTGGTGAGTGTGTGAGTGTGTGAGTGTGTGAGAGTGAGTGGTGAGTTTGTGAGTGTGCGTGGTGAATGTGTGAGAAGGTCATCCTGGTGAGTGGGTGGGTGGTGAGTGGGTGAGAGTGCGAGAGTGTGAGTGGTGTGTGTGAGCGTGCGAGTGTGTGTGTGTGTGTGTGAGTGAGTGAGTGCGTGTGTGCTGTGTGCGTGTGTGTGTGAGCGTGTGAGCGTGAGTGCGTGCGTGTGTGTGAGCGTGTGAGCGTGTGAGCGTGCGTGCGTGCGTGTGAGCGTGTGCTGTGTGAGTGAGTGCATGTGTGCTGTGTGTGTGAGTGTGCTGTGTGTGTGTGAGTGCGTGAGTGTGCGGTGTGCTGTGTGTGAGTGCGTGAGTGTGGGCGTGTGTGTGCGTGTGTGGCTTCTCACTGGACCCCTTTGCCCCTCTCCCTGGCACCGCCTCAGTCGGAGATGGAGCGCCAGAAGCTGCTGGCGCGCTTTGCCGAGCTGAAGGATCATGAAGCGTGAGTCGCCCCGTTCTGTAGTGTGTAGTGTAGTGTATAGTGTAGTGTATAGTAGTGTAGTGTGTAGTGTAGTGTATAGTGTAGTGTATAGTAGTGTAGTAACAATAGTGTAGTGTATAATAGTGTAGTGTATCTTAGTGTAGTGTGTAGTGTAGTGTATAGTGTAGTGTACTAGTACAGCACTAGTGTATAGTGTAGTGTATAGTGTAGTATACTAGTATATAATGGTGTAGTGTGTAGTGTAGTGTATAGTGTATCTTAGTGTAGTGTGTAGTGTGTAGTATATAGTGTATAGTGTAGTGTATCTTAGTGTAGTGTATCTTAGAGTAGTGGATAGTGTAGTGTAGTAACAATAGTGTAGTGTATAGTGTATTGTATAATAGTGTAGTGGATAGTGTAGTGTGTAGTGTAGTGTAGTGTATAATAGTGTAGTGTGTAGTGTAGTGTAGTGTATAGTAGTGTAGTGTATAGTAGTGTAGTGTATAGTAGTGTAGTGTATAGTGTATTGTATAATAGTGTAGTGGATAGTGTAGTGTATAATAGTGTAGTGTAGTATATAGTGTATAGTGTAGTGTATCTTAGTGTAGTGTGTAGTGTAGTGTATAGTAGTGTAGTGTGTAGTGTAGTGTATAGTAATGTAGTGTATAGTGTAGTGTATAGTAGTGTATAGTAGTGTAGTGTATAATCGTGTAGTCTATAATAGTGTAGTGAGTAGTGTATAGTATATAGTAGTGTATAGCAAAGTGTTCAGCATTGGCAGCGTGGGGTGTTGGCACACGCCTAGCGCCCCCCCCCCATCTCCCCCACAGGTGCCGGCTTGACATCATGTCCCTAGTGGACACGCAGACTGATGAGGGGGG